>NC_053022.1:359864931-359954467 GCF_003073215.2 Triticum urartu | reverse complement strand
CGTCCACATCGATCAATCTATACCTCTCTATATAGGATTAACATATATAGCTAATACACCCACATTAATTATATATCCAACGCCCCCTCTCATCATCCATGCCTTCTGCTTCATCTCTCAGACTCGTGCACAATGGCGAAGACAGGGGCAGTAAGGGCCCTGCCCCCTCCCCCCTAACATCACTATATATCGAGGCTAATATGAATGTGATCATTAGACAATTGCTGCTAAAAATGGTTTAAGTTCATGAATTTACCCTCCTCGTAAAGGATTAGCAATGCTTGGCCCCCTAGCTCTTTTATTTTTCATGGCTCCGCCACTGCGCGCAACAGCGCACGTGTTCGCCCCCTCTCTCTAAATATCGATCTCGCACTTGTGCATTCCTTCATAGTCTCCCTCCACTCGGCCCCTCGCACCATCTTCTAGCCCCCACCGGATTTTGCCACATGTACAATCTAGCAGACTCCATGGTTGAACTTAAGCATAATGCACAAACCTCAAAACAATAGTGGTTCTCTTTTGTTCTAGAATCTTCCGTATCATAACTGCCCAAACTTTTTTCTAGTTGAATTGCCATTATTTGTTTTTACTTTATGCTTTACAATGCACAATTCCATGAATCACAAAATAGATTCAGGGCTTCTTTGATTCAAAGAATTCTCAAAAGAATTTTGGAGGATTCTAATCATTAGGAATTTTTCCTATCTTGGTTGTTTGATTCGTAGGATTGTAAACCATAGGAATTTTTCCATATGATTCATTTGCACTAGATTTCATAGGAAACATCCCATCCACTCAAACCTCTTTGAAAGAATTCCGCATTTTTTCTATGCACAATCAAACACTCGTATAATCATGTAGGATTCAAGACGACATTCCACTATAATCCCATGTTTTCCTATTCCCGCGTTCTTAGCTTTTTTATAAAAACTAATTGATTTTGAATGAGATGAACTATAATAATTAAACGAAGGGCTACATCAGGCATATATGACTCAGAGCTTACATGCTATACTGTGGTATTTATTCATAATTTGGATGCAAAATCGGATGTGTGCAATGCACGTGTACCTTACTAGTACTTCGAGTATGTGCAAAACACGTAAATTAGAATACCAATGGCACGCTACGCAGTGTCTCTCTTACAGTTCATGAAGCCACATGGCACATGTGGAGGCGTTGTCGCGACCTCCTTGCGTGGATTGATCACAGTGACGTGCTGCTGGTTCCAGAAGAATGTACTCGTCCTCCCAGAGCCATACTGGAGGTACATGCACGAAGCAAAGATGTGCACGCACGCCACGCACGCACTCATTCCCTCGCACGCACACGCGGGTACACGGGCGGACGTAATTTTGTACCAAGATCAACCCCATGTGATAATTTGACGCGTGTAAAGTCGTTCACTTCATTGATGGTCAATTAATACAGCCGCATGCAAATTGAGTGGACGTGAGGGCAAAAGAAAGACATTATTACTCCATTGCGCATGCGAGTAGTTAAATCGTGGGTTGCTAGTAGTACTTCCATTGGTATCCTTCGTATTTTGTGCCACTTTTTGACAGCAACATAATATTTACGCATTTGAGCATTGTAGTACTTGAAATTTAAGTTCAACTAAACTCATCGGGAGCCGTTTCGGGCCTCGAAACCAAAACCATCAATTAATCTTTACGTTGTTCCCATCACATTCGAAAGCATGCTCACACCTAATAGTACGTACCAAAACTGAACGTTTTCCCACTATGCAGGTATTAGTACTAGTGCTCGTACTTAGGTTATAAAAAGGGGAACTACGTAACCTAAAATTACTCTACCTTTCCTCCTCATAAGTGCTTCTTCTTTGTCCGTCGTTGCCATGGCCGGTGAGCAGAGCTCTAGGTCGAGAACTACTCGTAACAAGGGAGCGGCAACCAAGGCTGGGGAAAAAAAAGAGGGCTCACCGCCACACAGAGACCTCGAAAGATCTCTCACGGGCAGGCGATGGCTCCCAGGAGCGCCCTAGCCGCGGAGGCGAAGATGCCGAGCCGGCGGAGCTGGAGTCGTTATCCCTCGACAGCATGCCCGATCAGCTCAATAAGCACCTCAATAAGCAGAAGGAGTTCATCCAAGGCTTGATGGAGTTGCTGAAGGAGAGCCTCGACGACATGCCCGCTGAGCTCAATCAGCAGGGGGAGTTGACCGCCGGCTTGGTGATGCTGCTGAAGAAGAGCATTGCCTCGGAGAAGAAGGCCACCGGCGAAATCCTGCGACTTCAGGAGGACATGGTGAAGCCCTGCCACGAGATCGACCTGTTGAAGGAGAAGAACGCTGGCTGGAAGAAGCTGCATGAGAATAGTAGTTCCTCGATGAAGATGCTGCAGGCCCTCGTCATGGAACAAAAGGAGGAGTTGGCGAAGCTCCGCATCGAGCACCCTGATACGTCCATTTTGCATCATGCTTTTATATCAATATTTATTGCATTATGGGCTTTATTACACATTATGTCACAAAACTTATGCATATTCTCTCTTATTTTACAAGGTTTACATAAAGAGGGAGAATGCCTGCAGTTGGGATTCTGGGCTGGAAAAGGAGCAAATATTAGAGACCTATTCTGCACAGCTCCAAAAGTCCTGAAACTTCACAGATGATGTTTTCCAAATATATAAAAAAATACTAAGCGCAAGAACCTCACCAGGGGGCCACACCCTTCCCACGAGGGTGGGGGCGCGCCCTGGGGGCTCACCAGGGGGCCACACCCTTCCCACGAGGGTGGGGGCGCGCCCTACCCCCCAGGGCACGCCCCCTACCTCGTGGGCCCCCTGGTGGCCCTCCGGTGGCCATCTTATGCTATATGGAGTCTTTCGATGGGAAAAAATTCATAAGCCATCTTCTTGGACGAAACTCCGCCGCCACGAGGCAAAACCTTGGCGGAATCAATCTAGGGCTCTGGCGGAGCTTTTCTGCCGGGGAAACTTCCCTCCTGGAGGGGGAAACCATCGACATCGTCATCACCAACGCTCCTCTCATCGGGAGGGGGCAATCTCCATCAACATCTTCATTAGCACCATCTCATCTCAAAACCCTAGTTCATCTCTTGTATCCAATTCTTGTCTCCAAGTATGGGATTGGTGCTAGTAGGTTGCTAGTAGTGTTAATTACTCCTTGTAGTTGATGCTAGTTGGTTTAATTGGTGGAAGATCATATGTTCAGATCCTATATGCATATTAATACCCCTATGATTATGAACATATTTATGCTTTGTGAGTAGTTACTTTTGTTCCTGAGGACATGGGAGAAGTCTTGCTATTAGTAGTCATGTGAATTTGGTATTCATTCGATATTTTGATGAGATGTATGTTGTCTCTCCTCTAGTGGTGTTATGTGAACGTCGACTACATGACACTCCACCATTATTTGGGCCTAGAGGAAGGCATTGGGAAGTAATAAGTAGATGATGGGTTGCTAGAGTGACAGAAGCTTAAACCCTAGTTTATGTGTTGCTTCGTCAGGGGCTGATTTGGATCCATATGTTTCATGCTATGTTTAGGTTTACCTTAATACTTTTGTTGTATTTGTGGATGCTTGCAATAGAGGTTAATCATAAGTGGGATGCTTGCCCAAGTAAGGGTAGCACCCAAGCACTGGTCCACCCACATACCAAATTATCAAAGTACCGAACGCGAATCATATGAACGTGATGAAAACTAGCTTGATGATATTCCCATGTGTCCTCGGGAGCGCTTTACATCTTATAAGACTTTGACCAGGCTTGTCCTTTACTACAAAAGGATTGGGCCACCTTGCTGCACTTTATTTACTTTTGTTACTTGTTGCTCGTTACAAATTATCCTATCACAAAACTATCTGTTACCACTTATTTCAGTACTTGCGGAGAATACCTTGCTGGAAACCGCTTATCATTTCCTTCTGCTCCTCGTTGGGTTCAACACTCTTACTTATCGAAAGGACTACGATAGATCCCCTATACTTGTGGGTCATCAAGACTCTTTTCTGGCGCCGCTGCCGGGGAGTGAAGCGCCTTTGGTAGGTGGAATTTGGTAAGGAAAAATTTATATAGTGTGCTAAAAATTACTGTCACTTGTTACCATGGAAGGTAATCCTCTGAGGGGCTTGTTCGGGGTATCTTCACCCCAACCAGTAGAGAAAAGAGTTGCTCCTCAACCTACTGAACCTACTGAAAATGAAAATGCTTGCTTTGAAGTTCCTTAGGGTATGATAGAAAAACTGCTAGCTAATCCTTTTCTAGGAGATGGAACAAAACATCCTGATGAACATCTGATATATGCAGATCAAGTTTGTGTATTATTTAAGCTTGCAGGTGTACCCGGAGATGTTGTTAAGAAGAAGGTCTTTCCCTTATCTTTGAGGGGAGATGCATCGACATGGTATAGGCTATGTGATGATATGAGGTCTTGGAATTACAAACGATTGAAATTGGAATTTCATCAGAAGTTTTATCCTATGCATCTTGTTCATCGTGATCGCAATTATATATATAATTTTTGGCCTTGCAAAGGAGAAAGCATCGCTCAAGCTTGGGGGAGGCTTAAATCAATGTTATATTCATGCCCCAATCATGAGCTCTCAAGAGAAATGATTATTAAATAATTTTATGCTTGGCTTTCTCGTAACAATCGCACCATGCTTGATACTTCTTGTGCTGGCTCTTTTATGATGAAGACTATTGAATTCAAATGGGATTTATTGGAAAGAATTAAACGCAACTCTGAAGATTGGGACCTCGGCAATGGTAAGGAGTCAGGTATGACACCTAGTTTTGATTGTGTTAAATCTTTTATGGATACCGATATTTTTCGTAAATTTAGCACTAAATATGGACTTGACTCTGAGATAGTAGCTTCTTTCTATGAATCTTTTGCTACTTATGTTGATCTCCCCAAGGAGAAGTGGTTTAAATATCATCCTCCCATAGAAGTAAAAGTAGCTGCACCTATTAAAGTTGAAGAAAAGACTATTACTTATAATGATCCTATTGTTCCTACTTCTTATGTTGAGAAACCACCTTTCCTTGTTAGGATAAAGGATCATGCTAAAGCTTCAATTGTGGTTCATAAAAGCAATATTGAAACATATACACCTCCTGAGCAAGTTAAAGTTGAACCTAATATTGCTATTCTTAAAGATCTCTTGTCTGATAATATTGATGGGCATGTTATTTATTTCTGTAATGAAACTGCTAGAATTGCTAAACCCCGTGATAAAGATAAACCTAGACCTGTAGTAGGCATGCTAGTTATTTCTGTTAAAATAGGAGATCATTGTTATCATGACTTATGTGATATGGGTGCTAGTGCTAGTGCAATACCTTATTCCTTATACAAAGAAGTTATGCATGATATTGCACCTGTTGAGATGGAAGATATTGATGTCACAATTAAACTTGCCGATAGAGATACTATTTCACCAATGGGAATTGTTAGAGATGTTGAAGTCTTGTGTGGGAAAACTAAATATCCTACTGATTTTCTTGTCCTTGGTTCACCACAAGATAGCTTTTGTCCCATTATATTTGGCAGACCCTTCTTAAATACTGTTAACGCTACCATAGATTGCAAAAGAGATGTTGTTACTGTCGGTTTAGATGATATGACTCATGAATTTAATTTTTCTAAATTTAGTAGACAACACCGTGAAGAAGAATAACCTAGTAAGGATGAAATTATTGGTCTTGCTTCTATTGTCGTATCTTCTAGTGATCCTTTAGAACAATATTTGCTAGACCATGAAAACGATATGTTTATGAATGAAAGAAGGGAATTAGATTAAGTATTCTTTAAACAGGAACCTATTCTGAAAAATAATTTGTAAGTGCATCTAGTGCCCCTTAGTGATTTTGGTGTATTGAAGACTTATAGGTTAAGGGACTAATGCGTTTGTGAGTGTACACAGGTCTATAAGTCTATGAGGAGTTTGATATTTACAGAGAAAGTCGACCCCTAAAAATGAAGTTATTCGACTGAAGACTTTGGATCACTGAAGACTTTCTGAAGACTTTGAAAGTGAAGAAATTGGTGTGACCTTGAAGACTTGGTATTCGTTCGAGGAACATGAAGCGTGAAGACTTTTGTTTTCGTAGTTTCATTTTCTCTTTCTTGAGTCATAGGAAACACCGTACTGTTAAAGGGGGTCGAGGAAATACTAAGGAAAAATTTCCATGTGATGCTCAACTCAAAATCCTATACCTACCAATCCCTTCGAGTGAAGCCATTGGAAATCTCATACAGTTCAGTCAATTTCTTCAATGACAGAGACGAAGTTCTTTTGGTCTCTGAGGAATTTGTCCTAACTGAGGAGTTAGGAATTCGCCTATGCGGATTGCCTACACAGTGAGGAACATGATAGCCCTGAGGATTTTGCTACTCAAAATTCCGACCATTGCCGTGCTATGCGCCAGCTGTCCCAAAATATCTATCCACCTAACGGTCATATCATTGAAGGGCATTTATGTCTTATCATGTCGGGCTGCTCCCCAGGTTATAAATAGCCGCCCCCTACAACCAGTAGCTGGTTGGCTGCTCCGAGAGAAACTGACACTTGTCATTTGAGAGCAACCCATCCTCCGAGGACTTTGAGCGAAAATCATCAAGTGAGGAAAAACCCAAAACCCAAACACCTACAAAACCCAAGTGATTGAGCATCACTGAAGAGATTGATCCTGCGTGGATCTGACGCTTGTTACCTTTGAAGACTGTGCTTCTTCCAGACGGTTAGGCGTCATGGTCTAGAGCATCCAAGAGGAATTGTGGATCGCCGAGTGACCAAGTTTGTGAAGGTTTGGAAGTCACCTGAAGACTTACCACGAGTGATTGGACGAGGTCTGTGTGACCTTAGTTCAAGGAGAATACGGTGAGGACTGGGTGTCCCGAGCTGCGTGTTCAGGACTGGGTGTCCAGGACTGTGTGTCCTCGAGTTTAAATACTCAGCCGCTCCAACCAGACATACAACTGAGACAGGAGTTGGAACTGGTCTACCAAATCATTGTCTTCACCAAGCTCACTGGTTCCATTTCCTCAACTCTTTCATTTCCTCATAATTGAGTTCTGTACTTGTTCATATCTGTGTTTGAAGACTTTGACTGAAAACTTTCTCAATTTCCTCAGTTCAATTTCTTCAGTCTATTTGTCTTCATCCTGTGTTATCCTGTGCTCACGCTACCTGTACTCTGTGTCTGTCTTCATTTCGTCATGATGACCATGCTTTTATTCTGTCATGTTTACTTTTGAGTACTTATTCCGCTGCTAGTAGTTCTTCGCTAAGGAATTTCCTCACAGGCAAATTCCTCAGTGAAGACTTTCATAAAAATCGCCTATTTACCCCCCTCTAGTCAATATAACGCACTTTCAATTGGTATCAGAGCAAGGTACTCCCTTGTTCTGTGTGATTTTGGTTTAACCGCCTGGAGTTTTAGTTATGTCGACCGCAGGTATGATCAAGGTCTCTGCTGGGTGTCCTACGTTCGATGGGACGGACTACCCCTACTGGAAGAATAAGATGCGAATGCATCTTGAAGCAATTGATAACGATCTCTGGTATGTTGTGGAAAATGGTGTTCCCTCAGTCACACCTTCTCTGAATGCTGCTGATGTGAAGAGATTCAAGAAACTCGACTCTCAAGCGAAGAATATCATATGTGGCCATCTAAACAAAGGACGGTATGGCAGAGTGAGTGCTTTGGAGACAGCGAAGCTTATCTGGGACAGGTTGTCCAAAGTGAATGAAGGAGTCTCAACTCAGCGTGACTCTCGAGTTTATGTTCTTCGCAATCTCTTCAACCGCTTCAAAAGACTCGACAATGAAAATGTTCAACAAACCTTCGATCGCCTCACTGACATCTCAAATGAGCTTCAAGCACTTGGTGCCACTGACATCACCGACCACGAGGTGGTGAAGAAATTGCTGAGATCGCTTGATTCCTCATTTGACACTCTGGCATTGATGATACAAGAACATGCTGATTACAAGTCACTTGATCCCGCTGATATTCTCGAGAGGCTAAATACTCATGAGTTCCAACTTGCTGAAAAAAGAGATCTCTATGGTACTAGCTATGGCAGATCACGTGCACTGAAGGCCAAGGCAGTATCTAAATCCGTAGATGAAGACTCTGGTAGTAGCCTTGGTGATCCTGAAGAACTAACCCATGATCTAGCACTGCTCGTGAAGAAGTTCCAAAAGTTCTCAAGACGTGGTCGCCTTGGAAGATCCTCAAGGAGCAATGATTCCTCATCCAGTGACTACAAGAAGAGGCTCTGTCACAAATGCAAGAAACCTGGACATTTCATTCAAGAGTGTCCTCAGTGGGAAAAGGAATCAAAGAAGAAGAAATACAAGGATTACAGTTCTGATGATGCGAAGAAAAAGAAGAAATCCACAAAATCTTCATCATCAAAATCCTCAAAGTCTTCATACCACAAGAAGAGCAGCTCCAAGAAGGCTAAGGCATTCATTGGCAAGGAAATGGACTCTGAGGCTGAATCTGAAGAGAATGAGGAAGAGGAGACATCTGAGGAGTCCCAATCCGGAGTGGCGAGCCTAGCTCTCGCTACTACATTCGTCAGCAAGTCTATCTTCAACACCGAAGAAAATGACCTCACCAACAATGCTGATGAAAGCGATGATGACTACGCTCCCACCTATTGCTTCATGGCAAAGGGTGCCAAGGTACTCAAATATACCTCCTCTGAATCTAGTGATGATGAATCTGATGAAAACCTTAAGCCCAGCTATTCTAAACTTGCTAAGATTGCTATAAAACAACAAAGGGCTTTAGAAAAGGTTCAAAACATGCTAGACAAAAGTGATGATATGTTGGGTGAAGAAATGGATTGCACTGAAACTTTGACTGAAAATCTTCAGAGACTTCAGTCCAAGCTTGACAATCTTCAAAGTCATCATAACACTCTCTTATCGGATCATGAGAAGCTTTCTTATGAATTTCTTTAAAGAAAGCAAGACCTTGAGAAGTTAAGAGTGTGTTATGAAGATCTTCAGAAGGAGCGTGATTCATTACTTGCTCAACAAATCAGCGCTTCTCAGGAAGAATTTGTTCCTCCATGTTTGAAATGCATTGAACGTGAATCTGCTAATTCTTCACCTCAATGTTCAAATGTTGCTAATGTTTCAAATTCTTCACATGCCTCTGCTATTACTAGTTCCTCATCTGAGGACATTGCTAGTATCACTGACGATGCAGGGCTGAAGGAATTGTACATGACAGGCATGTACAAAAGCCTCAAAGGGCATCAGACTCTTTGTGATGTGCTTAAAAAGCAGATCCTGAACAGGAACCCTAGGAAAGAGGGTATTGCCTTTGAGAGGAAACTCAATGCTGATGGTACATATTGGAAGCCTGAGCAGTACCCCAAAACTACATGGTTGCTGCAAAGGGACATCCAGTTGATCCATCTAACTTATCTGGATTTGCATGTGAATCTCCTTGTTCTGATGATGAGTCATTTGACTCCAACTATAAACTGTTCAAAAATCAGAATGGTGAAGTATTTGCAAGATATGTTGGCACTAACTGCAGGAACGGTCCCCCTATGAAAAAAATTTGGGTTCCCAAAAGATGCCTTGAAAATCTTCAGGTGAATGTCATCATGACGCCACCTATGAAGAATAGGAACCCCAGATCAAATTCTTCATATGGATCCATGTCCTCATACGGACCAAACTCCTCACATGGATCATATTCCTCAAAAGGATCAAAGTCCTCATATGAACATTATCGTGCTAACCCAGCTGTTTCGCAGGGAAGATCTAAGGATTATGGATATGTGCATTATTCTTCAAATTATTATGTCCATAAGTCCTCAAAGAATTTCTCTGCTTACTCTTATGCTTATTCTAACCCCTCTTATGTGAAACGAAATGGACTGGCTTCCATGCCATCCTTCTCGTATGGAGCTCGCAGAATGATGAACTCTTTGTCACCCCTTTAGATGTGGGTGGTGAAGAAAAAGAACTAATCTCTTCTGCAGGGTCAGGTCTCCAGACATATGTAATCGTCTGAAGAATTTGCTGGAGACCTGAGTATGCCTGATAGGACGCAGGCTAATCTTGAAGAAATGAACTTTCATTTCTCACGTCCTCATATTGCTTTATCTGTTCTTTTGCTTGATGAAATTGATCTGATGAATTGATGTCATATTCTTCACTCATGAAGTATATGAGTTTGTAAGCTGCACTAATTCATCTGCAGGATGATCAACCCAAAGCCACTGAGTGGGTCCTCGATAGTGGATGTATAAATCACATGACTGGTGACAAGAATCTATTGATGGATGCTCCATTATCTCCGTCGCATCTGAAGCATATCATCTTTGCTGACAAAGGCAAAAGTCAGGTATTGGGTCTAGGTAAGGTTGCGATCACAAAGGATTGACACATGGACAAAGTCATGCTTGTTGAGTCATTAGGATACAACCTTATGTCTGTCTCAATGCTTTGTGATCTTGATATGGTTGTTGTCTTTGGCAAGTACCGTTGTGTTGTGGTTATGGAAGCTGACAATTCCAAAGTCTTCGAAGGCTTTAGGAGAGGAGACATGTATATTGTTGATTTCTCTACAGGACCACAACCAGCCGTGTGCTTACTTGCAAAAGCTTCAGAAGGCTGGCTCTGGCATCAACGAATTGGTCATGCAGGCATGAGGAATTTGCACACGCTTGCGAAGAAGAAGCATGTCATTGGAATCGAGAATGTCAAATTCCTCAAGGATCACCTATGCGGAGCCTGTGAAGCTGGGAAGATGACGAAGGACAAGCATCCAGCGAAGACTATCATGACCACCACTCGCCCATTTGAATTGCTTCACATGGATCTCTTTGGTCCTAATCATTATTCTGTTATTTCAAATTAAGCATCTCAATATGGCTTTGTTATTGTTGATGATTATTCTCGTTACACATGGGTACACCTTGTTACTTACAAACATGAAGTGCAGGAAGTCTTCAAACAATTTTCCTCGAGGGCTTCAACCAACTTTGGTGTGAAGATCAAGCACATCAGAAGTGACAATGAAACTGAGTTCAAGAATTCTCGTCTCGATGACTATCTTGATGAACTTGGTATTACTCATGAGTTATCTGCTCCTTATACTCCTCAGCAGAACGGCGTCGTGGAGCATAAGAACATGACTCTTGCTAAGATGGCTCACACTATGCTTGATGAATACAAAATGCCTCGTCGGTTCTGGACTGAGGCAATTGATACTGCGTGCCACATCATGAACAGAGTATATCTTCACAAATTCTTCAAGAAGACTACCTATGAACTCCTCACTGATAAGAAACACAATGTAAGTTATTTCAAAGTCTTCAGTGCTAAATGTTGGATTAGAGATCCTCATCACAACTCAAAATTTGCACCGAAAGCACATGAAGGTTTTATGCTTGGTTACGGAAAGGACTCGCACACCTACAGAGTCTTCAACAACGTTCTTCACAAGGTTGTTGAAACTGTAGATGTGCGGTTCGATGAAACTAATGGCTCGCAAAGAGAGCACCTACCTACTATGATAGATGAACCAGCACCTGAGGAAACTATCAAGTTCAAGGCTACTAAGGATGTCATTCCTACTGAAGAATCTGTTGAAGAATTCATTCCAGAACATGAAGAACGTCGAGCTAATGCACCTGAAGAAAATGCTGAAGAAAATGATGCTGAAGAAAACGCTGATCAAATTCTTCAAAAGCATCCAGCTCATCCTCGCATTGCAAAAGAAGTGCAAGTTGAAAAGATCATCAATGACATCAAAGCACCAGGTCCTCTCACACGCTCAAAAGCTTCACATTTGTCTAACTTTTGTGGGCACTATGCTTTTGTCTCTATTACAGATCCCACTAAGGTAGATGAAGCATTTTTGGAGCCTGAGTGGATTTAGGCCATGCAAGAAGAATTACATCAGTTCGAGCTCAACAATGTCTAGGAACTGGTCAAACGTCCAGATCCTCGCAAGCACAATATCATCGGCACAAAGTGGATCTACCGCAACAAGCAAGATGAAAATGGCCTTGTGGTGAGGAATAAGGCACAGCTTGTAGCTCAAGGCTACACATAGGCTGAAGGAATTGATTTTGATGAAACTTTTGCACCTGTTGCTAGGCTTGAGGCTATTCGCATATTACTTGCTTATGTTAACCATCATGATATCACTTTATATCAAATGGATGTGAAAAGTGCATTCCTCAATGGTAAGCCTGAGGAAGAAGTATATGTTGCTCAACCCCCAGGTTTTGAAGATCCAAAGAATCCTGACAAAGTCTTCAGACCCAAAAAGGCCCTCTATGGCCTCAAGCAGGCCCCACGGGTGTGGTATGATACTTTGAACGAATTCCTCATGACGAAAGGCTTCAAACCCGTGATGAATTTGCCTATATGATGAGTGAAGAATACCAAATGTCTATGATGGGAGAGTTGAAATTCTTCTTAGGTCTTCAAATTCGTCAACAACGCAATGGCATATTCATATCTCAGGATAAATACCTCAAGGATGTACTGAGGAAATTCGGCATGCAAGATTGCAAATGCGTCAAAATTTCTATGCCCACAAATGGCCATTTGTGCACTGATGAAAATGGTATTGACTTCGATCATAAGGTATACCTCTCCATAATTGGTTCTTTATTGTACTTATGTGCATCTAGGCCAGATATAATGCTTAGTGTTTGCATGTGTGCCCGATTTCAAGCTACACCGAAGGAATCACACCATAAGGCTATGAAGCATTTTCTTCGATATCTAGCTCACACACCAACACTTGGATTATGATACCCCAAGGGCTCGGCTTTTGATCTCATTGGATATTCTGACTCTGACTATGCTGGTGATCGTGTGGACCGCAAGTCAACATCTGGTACATGTCATTTCCTCGGACGATCTTTGGTCTGTTGGTCCTCGAAGAAACAGAACTGCATATCACTATCTGCTGCTGAAGCTGAGTATATTGCCGCTGGTTCTTACTGTGCCCAATTGCTATGGATGAAGCAAACTCTCAAGGACTACGGCATCAACATGAAGAATGTGCCTCTCTACTGTGACAATGAGAGTGCCATCAAGATTGCTCACAACCCAGTTCAACACTCGAAGACAAAGCACATTCAGATTCGTCATCATTTTCTTCGTGATCATGTGTTGAAGGGTGACATTTCTATTGAGCATGTGAAGACTGAAGAACAGCTAGCCGATATCTTCACAAAGCCCTTGGATGAGAAGAGATTTAGCAAGTTGCGATGTGAGCTAAATATCCTAGAATCTTCGAATGTTCTTTGAAAAGGACATTCATCCTAACACTTATGCAAAATTGATGACTTAGATGTGCAACACATGAAGAAATGTTTTTCTTCAATTCAATGAAGAACAACACTCTTAGTGTGAAGATATTAACGAAGAATTTGATTCTAAGAACCCTACGATAATTGTATGCGGTGTCTGAAATCATCATTCTTATACGGTGGGTCACGCCACCACCAAAAGTTGAAATTCCTCAATTATTCATATTCTTCAACTTTGTATTGTCTTCACTGCTTCCTCGTTTTTCTTCATTGGCTATATATATATATATATATATATATAAGTTTATGTCCTCTACAGCATTCACTTATAGCTAATTCTTCAAGTTGGTTTTTTCTACTAACTGAATGTGATCGGACCCTTCCCCCTCTATGCTATACTCAACCCAATCTATTCACAAATTCTTCATGTGCGTTCTATTTGAAACTCGTTCAAAATCTTCATTGTGTCTGACGGTGTCATGGACTAGGGGGTACTCACCACGTCGTCTCCCGATCTATTAGATTGGGCCGAGGCCCCCCATGGTCGTATACTCATGGGCCAGTTCGGACAGCTGCCGCATACAAAGAAGATTCCACAAAGACTTGGCGATCAAGACAAGGACTTCTCCCCACCGGCGTATTCGACTAGGACTTTTGTTAACCTAGGCCTCTGGTGCATTATATAAACCAGGGCCAGGCTAGTCGATAGAATATACAACATACACATAGACAATCATACCATAGGCTAGCTTCTAGGGTTTAGCCTCTCTGATCTCATGGTAGATCTACTCTTATACTACCCATATCATCAATATTAATCAAGCAGGACGTAGGGTTTTACCTCCATTAAGAGGGCCCGAACCTGGGTAAAACATCGTGTTCCTTGCCTCCTGTTACCATCGATCCTAGACGCACAGTTCGGAACCCCCTACCCGAGATCCGCTGGTTTGACACCGACATTGATGCTTTCATTGAGAGTTCCGCTGTGTGATCGACAAAAGGATCGATGGCTCGCCTGCAGATCAACTGCGACTTCGGCGTCTTCGTCACCAGTTCGACTGGTCACCTTGGTTCGACCAAGAATTGCGCCCCGTGTTCGGATCACCATGTTTGGATGAGGGCCTTCATCAAACATCAACTCCGATCTCTATCAATATCATGGAGGAATCATCTATGGAGCTCGGGGGCTCAACGTCAACATTGCCCTCAAGTGACCGTGTTGTTGTTTTTTTGGAAAGCAAACTCGTATCTTCCGCCACCCCCTCCTCGAGTATCGCTTTGATGATCACTTTGGTGGAATTATGAGGAATTGAGTCTATAACAACCCTGGAAAATTTCGTCGAGTTCCGATGGAGGAATCTCTGGCAATCCACGATATACCGGAGCACTGTCAAATCTGGAGGGGAATTTGGATGAGTTTATGGCGTGGTGTCCAGCCTCTAGCCTGGACGTCCTTTGGAAGATCCAACCGTTGATCGGCTGCGGAATTCCTATATCTAGCACCTCTCAAAATTTCAGCTCGATCCGATCGTCAAAACTCCGGGAACCTTCCGATTAGTGCATCACTTTTCGGATCTGTTTTCTGCGCGAAAACGAATCCGACCCGAGTTCATCTTTTTTATGAACGGGATTTCGGACATCCCTTTTGAAGGAAGTTTTGTATGGGTATTGTGTTTTGTTCCCTAACACATCCCACTAACTTTAAAATTTTTTGAACATGATCTTCAACATCATGCTGGTGTCAAACCAGTCCGGCAATATTACTACACGGCTGCCGACCTGCGCTAGACACGTCGTCACTTTAGCCGACCTCATCTTCTTCGGATCATCATCTCGGCAAGCCGAACAAGAGTCCGGCATCGTGAAGGATAAATCATCATCAACATCGCCGCCCCATGGATTACACGGAGCAGGCAATACCGGCATCGCCGCACGGTCGCTTCATCAAGCCGGCATCGACCACGTCACGACCTGCATCGACAGGGCCGCACTATTGCTTCTGCAAGCTGGTGTCCATCACGCCAACCTACTTCGACTCATTGGCTGACGTCGAGGCGTCGACATCTCGGCTGGACCGGGGGCTTCGCCATCGCTTCATCAACCTACTCCGGACACTTCGGCATCACTAGCCAACCAGCTCCGTCACGTTAGCTGGCCCGAGGGCTTTGCCTCGGCGAGTCAACCTTTACCAGCATTGCGATGCCGTCGTTTTATCACCCATCAGGCAATGGGTGTGCGGAGCGAGTCCCAATTTTGGGAATCACCTTCCTTCGGATTGCTACAACAAATAAACCAGGTGCTATTAATCCCAGTATTTTTTGCTTGTTTGGGTTCATTTTTCCCAAGGAATTATTACTCTGCTTTGTCCATGATATGTACACAGGTCTATCAAATGGTGACCGCATTAACGACGGTCGCGTGGTGGTTCGATCAGTTCCCATACATAGTCCAGCGAACGCCGCATCCGGAGCTCGGACCGACCTGTGAATTCAGGCTTTGCCACGCCTTTACTACATCACACCGACGCCCTACATCGACATTGACTTCGGTGCCATGCCATATTTTTCTATTCCTCACTTTGCATAAATTATTTATTTTGCAACATTTTTTTAATTATTATTATTACCATTATCTCCGGTTTGCACTATTTTTTGTGCACAGGAAAATGATCCCGGGACTTCGGCGTCACTCTGCCGGTCTGCATTGACCGTGCTATGTTACCATTTCGGCGTGTCGAGCTCTCCGCTCTGCCACCTCGGTACCAGCTTGGGGGATGGAACCTTGCCCCGCATCAAGCTCGGACCGCGTCATCAATACCGAACACATTAACCAGCTAAGTCGCTTTCATGTTCAAAGCTTTAATTTCTAACTTGTGTTCGGTTCGACCAAGCATTATACTTTTTTGGAAAAAAGTTTTTTGTAAAAAATTTCATTGTCCAAACTTTGTTTGTGACGCATAAATTCAAATACCCAATTCATTTGGGGGCTTCCTTCATGAAGCTTTTCCACTTGCATATGATTATACTTGTACGGCTTCCTTCCTTGTTAGTGTATTACGGCACAATATGCACCATATTGACTCAAGCGATTTGCAAGCTGGGTTGCCTCGCTCCTGTGTTTACCCCTATGTTCCCGATTGTTCGGCTAGGGAGTAAAGGGAGCACCTCTGTGATTGTCACGATCGGGGCGCCCGAGCCGGACCTCAGACTAGGTGAAGCCGAAAGCTAGCACTCTTATAGTTTTCAATGATGGTCGGCACACAACGGAACTCATGAGTACAAAAAATCTATTGCACAAGTCTCATAATAACAATGAGCACCGAAGAAAGGTATCGGTGGGGGTACTATTTTCTTCGAAGATGCTTCTTACACTTCACGGTAATATAGCATAAGTTCCCTGAGCGCGCTTTGTCTGTTACAACCTTATGGCCTGATTGCCTGGTTATTGGAAACACCATCGATATTCTCGACCAATGGAGTACATAACACTTTTCGGTCCTTGACCGAAGAGGGAGAAGCTGACGGTCAGTTAAGACGCGTTTAAAGTTCGGTTGAACATAGATATGATATAAGTACTTCGGTACATGCAATCATTCTTCTACCCAAGTCACTTGGGGGCTCTTAAGTTTATTTGAGCCATTTTATAATAAGTGTTCTTCTTCTTAGTCATTGCAAAGTTTTATTATTATTATTTATCACTCCTTTTTTCGACATGAGTGTGCGGTCACTAGCCAGGGAGCCTAATTTCTCTCTCAAAGCCGCTAGAGTTTAGTTTGCTAAACTGGTCTGATGAGAAGTACTCCGCCCTCGGGATAGGAGGTCGAAGCCGTAGGCTGACCCGCTCGAAGTCTTGAGATAGGATGTATCATGTTAAAGCACGACAGAAGCACTTCTTTTTTCTAAGACCAACTTTTGGATTGGCACCGAACACTTGATATTGTTCGGACGTCATGTTTTTACTGACGTTTCTTGGTTTTCCAAACTTTTTGGCACTTTTAAACTATTTGTGCTTTTCCAGCATTAGTCTCGCAGTGCAACGCCAGACACCTTTAGGGATTCGGCAAAAACATTCTCAGATATTGCTATATATGCATCGGTTTCGAATTGTGTCTTCGGTCAATAGTTGGGTTGCCCGGCTCCTGCACTTGCTTCCTACGTTCCGTTTTATTCGGCTAGGCGTGCAAAGGGAGAACCACTGCGATTGTGCTTCCAGCTCACATGGTTAAGCACCTCAGTGGAGAAAGCCGAAAACTGACTTTCACAATAAGCGTAAACTGGTCAGCGATCCGATGACTATGTTAAATGATGGGCCGTTCATAACATTGGCCGAAGTGTTTATGGCTTGACCCTGACTGTTGCCAAACACTACCGGGGGCTATTAACTGGCCTCCCAAACTAAATGCTCAATATTTTTCTCTTACATTAGAGCTGAGGTTTAATGATCATGCTTAGCATGACCAACCAAAGAAAGGAACCGATAGCGGGACTATTTTCTTTGGAAGACATTTCCTCTATTAAACAGTAATATAACTCTCTACGTACCTTTGTTTATAAAACCGTATGGCCAGATTGCCTTGTTTGTTGTAAATCTTTGCCCTCATAAAGGCTTTATAAAGTAGGACAAACAGTCCTCGGCTACTGGTCGAGGAGGTGGAAGCTGATGGTCGGTCAACAAAGTTTTGTACAATGCGGATCTGAGCATTAATGACGTAAAGTACTTGGATACATAGAGTCATTACACATAATTTGTGATTTTACTATGGATATTGATCCTTAATTCGGCCACCCGTGCCCGCATTAAGGCTCGGGGGCTACTGGGTTTCGGGCTTATTATTTACAAATATTAAAGGGGCACATTGATCCCCAGATCTGGTGTTACCACCCGACCAGTGTCTCGGGGGCTACTGCATTGCTTGTCCAATGCAGAAAATTTTATGTGTAATATAGTTTCCGAGGAGATTTTGATCCTCAGGTTGGTCGGCCGCACCCAACCTGAGTCTCGAGGACTGAGCACGCCGCTTTTAGTGTCCCGAAGTATTCTGCCGAGCTTGGACTTGATCCTCAGGCCGATTTTGCAAATCAACCTGAGTCTCAGCGGCTACTGGGATCAGCGGTCTTACGTCATCCTTCAGGTGCATCTCAGGTTTTAGACCGATACACACCTTGAGGGCTACTGGCTATATATCTCGGCAGAGAATAAATTGCACCAATAAAAAATATTCACAAAAATCGGCCCACATTCGGGGTGGTGCACCACCTCGGAAGCAGCCCGGCATAAAGCTCGGGCGCTAGTGGCTGGCTCCATAGAGGGCATTTCCGGCATTAAGCTCGGCTAAACTCCTTCAAACTTCTTTGAACCGAGGTGGTTTGCGACACCTCGGATATAGTCCGGCATTGGAGCTCGGATACAGTCCGGCGTTGGAGCTCGGATACATAGTCCGGCGTTGGAGCTCGGATACATTCCGGCGTTAGAGCTGGGAAGCGGTCCGATGTTGGTGCTCGGTTGCAAAAGATACCTCGAATACAGTCCGGCATTGGAGCTCGGACGCAAGAGGACGCTGCAGCCCAGGAACAACTTCAAACCCAAGGTGTGGCATAAAAATAACAAGGCATTGGTAAAGGCCGGAAACTTAAAGGGGCTCCTCAGATACCCGACGTGTAAACTCGTCGAATGCATTTCGGCGATCCTCAAGATTGAAGATAAAGAAGATTTGTTGAACCAGTTTTCAAGACCGACGACCGAAGATGAAGAGCAGTTCGGAAGAATCGAGGAGCGTCCCTAACTTGAAGACCGGTTCAGGGGGTTACTGACGGTGTCATGGACTAGGGGGTACTCACCACGTCGTCTCCCGATCTATTAGATTGGGCCGAGGCCCCCCATGGCCGTATACTCATGGGCCAGTTCGGACAGCTGCCGCATACAAGGAAGATTCCACAAAGACTTGGCGATCAAGACAAGGACTTCTCCCCACCGGCGTATTCGGCTAGGACTCTTGTTACCTAGGCCTCTGGTGCATTATATAAACCAGGGCCAGGCTAGTCGATAGAATATACAACATACACATAGACAATCATACCATAGGCTAGCTTCTAGGGTTTAGCCTCTCTGATCTCGTGGTAGATCTACTCTTGTACTACCCATATCATCAATATTAATCAAGCAGGACATAGGGTTTTACCTCCATTAAGAGGGCCCGAACATAGGTAAAACATTGTGTTCCTTGCCTCCCGTTACCATCGATCCTAGACGCATAGTTCGGGACCCCCTACCCGAGATCCGCCGGTTTTGACACCGACAGTGTCCTTGTCAGCTGAAGAAATCGCGAACGGAACTTTAAAACCTATCTTATCGAAATTTTTGGCTTTGCCGCTCAAACCGTTCCGCATCCCACGTTATACTTATCACTCACCCACGATCGCACACGATCTCCACCTCTCAGTACGTGGGTGACACATGTCAAGCGAATGAGAAGGGTCAGGGGCACGTTCGTCCAATTTCTTCGGGCGAGCAGTTTTTCACCGTGGCTATAAATACCCCTCCGTCCCTTCCTCACTTCTCTTACTCCGCTCGACCTCGCTCTCTAGCTCGAGCTTCTCAAACCCTAGCGCCGTCGCTACTTCATCGCCGCCATGAGGAAGAGCTTCACTGCCTCGACCTCGTCGCCGACGTACACGCGCCGACCGCGGAAATCTTCACTCCGCTGCCGCCGTAGTCGTCTTTCTCCGCCAAGTTAGGGCATGGAAGATCTGCACAGACGAACTTCACATCTCCTCACTCCAGTTCGTCGTGTTCTTCGTCTAGGGTAATTAAAAGTTACTTTTACTGCCCTCGTTGATTCGAATGATTATCTTCAAAATCTTCAAAGGTTTTTTTCTTCATAGCTTCACACACTAAACACCTCACAAGTCATCTGTTCTTGATTCGTTTCTCTAAGCATCATTTTTCTTCAAGATTCCTCAACTGTGTGGATCTTCGATCTATACAACTCTGGAACCTAAGACAAAGAACGCTTTGTGAAATTCTTCAAGACTCATCTGGTCAAATTCCTCAAACTTGTTCTTTTTGAAAAATCCTCTGAGAACGCATATGACCTCTCCAAATTCCTCGCAACTATACTCTGTTCAGAGGTACACATGTCAGCTGCTGAATCACTAGGTTCTCATCAACTTAACTCATTTGCAGCGTTCCTCGAAGAAAAGTTGCATACTTCTTCAGAGAATTCAATTGTCCAAATTCCTCAACTAAAGAAAATGGCTGACGGTAAGAAGCCACAGAAGGGAGGAAAGAGGCCTGAGGTCAATACGACGTTTAAGATCCCTGATGAAATATATGCTGGGTACTGCACACCTACTGAGGAAACCAAGAATGAGCGCAAGGTGTGCATTCAGAAAATAGAAAGGAGATGGGCAAGAGAGTGGAGGGAGTACAGGTATGTAACTCCAAAGTACATGAAGAAATTCACACTCAATCCTCCATGCCCAAGAGCTCCATTGGCACCTGGCCAAATCGCTGATCCCACCAACCTCAAGCGTGGTGAGGACTATCCTGATGAATGGGCCAAGCGCCAAGCCAAGTTGGCTAAGCAAGCCAAAGAAGCATTGAGGAAATTCAATGAAGACTCTGCTGCTGCTGCTGCTGCCTCTGCTGAGGCCTTTGCTGTCAAGCCAATGAAGGCTATGTCAAAGAAGCCTGCGCGCAAGCCAAGTGCTGCACCAATAATGCCCTCAAGGCCATGTTCCTCAGCAATGCCCTCACGGCCAGAATCCTCAAATCCCTCACGGCCAATTCCTCATGCTGCTCCTGTTCCTCCAAAGTCCTCAGCTCCTCCGCCAAAGCCCTCAGCTGTTCCTTCTAAATCCTCAGCACCTGTGCATCTCGCCTAGTGCCAAAGGACTGCAGGCATCTCCATTGCCTCAGGTGTCTCAGCTAGTTCCTTGGCTGCACCAAGTTCCTCAGCTGGCCCCTCACTGCTGAAGACAAAGGCCACTTGAGGGAGTCATGGATTAGGGGGTGTTCGGATAGCCGGACTATACCTTTAGCCGGACTCCTGGACTATGAAGATACAAGATTGAAGACTCCGTCCCGTGTCCGGAAGGGACTTTCCTTGGCGTGGAAGGCAAGCTTGGCGATACGGATATGTAGATGTCCTACCATTGTAACCGACTCTATGTAACCCTAACCCTATCCGGTGTCTATATAAACCGGAGGGTTTTAGTCCGTAGGACAATGTACACATCAACAATCATACATAGGCTAGCTTCTAGGGTTTAGCCTCTTCGATCTCGTGGTAGATCTACACTTGTACTACCCATATCATCAATATTAATCAAGCAGGACGTAGGGTTTTACCTCCATCGAGAGGGCCCAAACCTGGGTAAAACTTCATGTCCCTTGCCTCCTGTTACCATCCGGCCTAGACGCACAGTTCTGGACCCCCTACCCGAGATCCGCTGGTTTTGACACCGACATTGGTGCTTTCATTGAGAGTTCCTCTGTGTCGTCGCCGTTAGGCTCGATGGCTTCTACAATCACCAATAACGATGTAGTCCTGGGTGAGACCTTCCTCCCCGGACAGATCTTCGTCTTGGGCAGCTTCACACTGCGGGCCAATTCACTTGGCCATCTGGAGTAGATCGAAAGCTACGCCCCTGGCCGTCAGGTCAGATTTAGAAGTTTAAACTACATGGCTGACATCCACGGGGACTTGATCTTCAACGGATTCGAGCCACTGCCGAGCGTGTCGCACTGTCCCGACGAGCATGATCTAAATCTGCCGCCGAACAGTGCCCTGGAGGCCGCACCCGCATCGGCTTCGACCCTTAATTCGGAGCCAACTGCGCCGATCGAGGACGGGTGGTTGGACGCCGCCTCGCGGGCTGCGATCCCAACGGCGATTGAGCCGAACACTAGCCCCGCACTCCGTGAGACTTGTGACTCCAAGGAGTCGGACTCCTCTCCGGACCCCGAACCCTCCGCGCCCCTGCCGATCGAATTCGATTGGGCGCCGATCATGGAGTTTACTGCCACGAACATCTTCCAGCACTCGCCTTTCAGCGATATTCTAAAGACACAAAATTCTCTCTCTTTATCAGGAGAGCCCTGGCCGAACCACAGTCAGCAAGGTTGGGGTACGGACGATGAAGAAATTCAAGGCCCACCCACCACCCACTTTGTAGCCACTGTCGATGATTTAACCGACATGCTCGACCTCGACTCCGAAGACATCGATGGTATGGACGCCAATGAAGGAGACGATGAAGAACCGACGCCTATTGGGCCCTGGAATGCCACCTTGTCATATGACGTATACATGGTGGACGCACCAAAAGATGACGACGAGGAGCGGAAGGACGCACCGAAGGCTTGTTCCCTCGAAAAGCAGTCAAAGCGGCGACGCAAGCGCCGCCCCAAATCCCGCCTCGACAGAAATAGCGATCACACAGACCCAGCGCTGGAGCAGGGCGAACCGCTGCCGGACAACGGCAATCCGGATAATCAAACCGAACAAACAAATTCTATCAAGGATAATGATCCGGATGACATAACGCCGGACAGGTACCCGGAGCAGCAGACTGCCCGTAAAAAGCTTGTTGCCACCACAAGGAGTCTGAAAAAACAGAAGCAAAGGCTCAAGGCCGCGCAAGACACACTCCAATTCAGATGGAGTAAAATACTCAACACAACAGCAAAAGTACGGCGACAATCGCCCCTACACGAGCTACCCAAAGCGGAAGCTACTACCCGAATTCGATGAGGAGGCCTCAGACCCCCCAGAACCAAATATCAAAGCAGCCACTTGGTCGGATAGACGACCCCCCTACCAACACAGAGCGGCATACAATGCCGCTCACCATACAACACGCAACCAATGCAAGGGCTCGCACCCAAAGGACGGTGCAACAAGATCCATCTATGGACCACGCAAGCACGCCCCAGCATACAATGCAACACAACAAACATCCGAACAACGCGGTACACCTAGCTACAGGGGTGCCGCACACCCCCTATGTTTCACCGATGAGGTGCTAGACCACGAATTTCCAGATGGATTCAAGCCCGTAAACATAGAGGCATACGACGGAACAACAGACCCTGGGGTCTGGATTGAGGACTACATCCTTCATATCCATATGGCTCGAGGAGATGATCTCCACGCCATCAAGTACCTACCCCTCAAGCTCAAAGGGCCAGCTCGTCAATGGCTCAAAGGCCTCCCCGAAAGCACCATTGGAAGTTGGGAAGAGCTCGAAGACGCCTTTCGGGCAAATTTTCAAGGGACTTTTGTCCGACCTCCGGATGCGGACGATTTGAGTCATATAACTCAACATCCCGGAGAGTCAGCCCGAAAGCTTTGGAACATGTTTCTTACCAAAAAGAACCAGATTGTCGACTGTCCGGACGCTGAAGCCTTAGCAGCTTTCAAGCATAGCGTCCGTGACGAATGGCTCGCCAGACACCTCGGCCAAAATAAGCCGAGAATGATGGCCGCATTAACAAACCTCATGACCCGCTTTTGCGTGGGGGAGGACAGCTGGCTAGCCAGATGCAGCACCAACGACCCCAGTACATCTGAAGTTAGAGATGGAAACGGGAAATCACGGCACAACAACAATAACAAACGCCGGAATAAAGAAGACAGCATGAAGGGCACGGCAGTAAATGCCGGATTCAAACGCTCTCGGCCAGGCCAAAAGCCGCCCCCTAAAGGCACCAGGGACGAATTGTCCAGCCTCAATAAAATTCTGGACCAAGTATGTCAGATTCATAGTACCCCTGGTAAACCTGCTAATCATACCCACAGAGAATGTTGGGTGTTCAAGCAGTCCGGCAAGCTCAACGCCGTACACAAGGAGGAGGATACACCAAGTGAAGACGAGGACGAGCCCCCCAAGGAAAACACGGGGGAACAAAAGCAATTTCCACCAGAAGTCAAAACAGTAAACGTGTTACACGTAATCAAGGGAAAAAACAATGCGGCACTCCCAGGAAAGTATACCCAAGTGCCTATCACTACGAAGTCCTGCCACTGGTCATCTCAACCGATCACTTTCGACCATCGCGATTACTCAGCAAGTATCTGACACGCAGGATGGGCTGCCCTGGTATTAGACCCAGTAATTGGCGGATATCACTTCACAAGGGTCTTGATGGACGGCGGCAGTAGCCTAAACCTAATATATCAGGATACAATCCGCGGGATGGGGCTAGACCCAACACAAATTCGCCATAGCAATACTACCTTTAAAGGAGTAACGCCAAGCCCAGGGGCTCGTTGTACGGGCTCCCTTCTACTGCAAGTTACATTCGGCTCCCCCGATAACTTCCGTCGCAAGCATTTAACTCTCCACATCGCTCCGTTTCAAAGTGGCTATCAAGCACTGCTCGGACGCGATGCTTTCGCTCACTTTAATGCAATACCACACTACACCTCCCTCACACTCAAGATGCCCAGTCCACGTTACAGTGCACGGAAATATCAAGCGATCTCTGCGCGCCGAAGATAGTGAGGCTGCCTTGGCCGCCGCACACTAAAGGCGCCCGGGCAAACAAAAGCATCCAATAGGTCATCAAGACCTCAGATACAACTAATCAAGTCTGGCGCCGCTATTTATACGGAAATAAGTGGTCACACCCCTATTTGTCAATACAAGGGGCTCAACGCACGCAGACAAGTGGCAATTTCTTATCATCTTGAATTATACATGGTTTCTTTAAAAACTATCCTTTTGCACGACAACTTTTTCACTTAACTTCCCCTCTTTTACAGACGATCATAGTGCTACACCCGTCCAGGATATGGCACAACGGAGACATAGGCGCAGACGTGCAGCAGGGACCCACTCCAAGGATTCTTTTTAGATTAAGACCCTGCGTAAACCTTTTTTACTGTCTCTTGTTGATACATATCCACCGTTGAGAAGGATGCTGACGTCTTAGCATGTGGCGATGCCAGAACAATGCACGTACCTGGACAAACAGGGCTTCTTACAAAGGCCACTATTTAGGCCCGGTTTATACCACAAAGACCGAATACCTTAGGGAGTGTTCGGCGTCGCGAGTTTGGCCCTATATGCATCTGTCGGCATTCTCGGAACGGGGGTCCCTAGACTTGCCTACCTGCGGCCTGCGGCGTGGCTCAAAAGGGGGCCCAGCGTGGCCCATCTTCACCAACACAAACCCAAGACCCTCGCGAGGGGCCAAGCCTCGCGGGGCGGACGACGCGGAGCTTCCTCAGGCACGGCCTCGTCAGGCTGACTCACGAGGAGGCGGAGAGACCAAGGCAGGGTACCTCACGAGGTGCCCGTGACGCAAGCCATGAAGACCGAGGGCGCCAGGCGGGTGCCAGCCCGCGCAGTGTCCTCCTTCCCTCTTGGGTGCAAGGGGGGGCAAGCGCAGCCGCGGAGTACTGAGGCATCAGGCAAAGGTTGCCATTTCGGTGCAACGAGACCAAGACCAGGAGGACTACGAGACGGAGGTCACCCTGGAGCCCAAGACGGCGTCATCACCACAACTTTGCGCAGGCGAAGACTACTTTTGTCAGGGTAGCTTGTACTAGCTGTCCCCCTTCAAATTAGCCCGCCATTGTTGGCTCCCTTCCCGCTCAATATTTGGGAAGAGGACCAGGGCCTCTATAAATAGGATCAGCCACCCGCAAGATACACAGACACACAGAGAAAGAGAGGGGTCCGGGTTTTTGGAAGGATAGAGAAGATCAGGAAGAGAGAGAGAGAGAGAGAGAGAGAGAGAGAGAGAGAAAGGTGACTGAGCTCCTCCCAGCAGTTCATCGCGCCAGCCAAGAACAGACCCTCGCGAGTCTGTTCTTCCTTGTATTGTTCATCATCATCAGCCCAAGAGGCAATCCACCACACCACACACTAGAGTAGGGTATTACACCACAACGGTGGCCTGAACCAGTACAAACCCTGCGTCTCTTGTGTTGTTTTTGCCTTAGTTTTAGATCCTAGCAAGGCGGGGGGTGCAGGTAGGTAGGAGGCGAAATCTCCACGCGCACCCCAATATTCGAACCTCAAGGGTCTGTCGGAACCCGAAATCCGACATTTGGCGCGCCAGGTAGGGGTGCGTTGGCATTCGTCTTCCACCACCCCGTTCTCCTCCGACCATCACGCCCATGTCTGACGCTCGTCGGGCCCGAGCCGAGCGCCGGGCCGCGCTCGCTTCCCGCGTCGCCCAGACGGCCCCTGACGGCGGGCACCCTCGCCGTTCCCTGTCACCTGCTGTCAACGCCGCCACCGGCCCGGCGGGGGACGAGTGGCAAGCATCGTCCCAGCATCCATCCGTGCGACAAGACGGCCGCACCGCGACTCCCTTGCTTACCCCAGCTGGTTCTTCGTCCCGCGCGCTCCGCGCGCCCATGGAGGCTCGAGCTGCACTCAACGCGGCGAACGAGCTCCTGCGCTACCGCCCCATCGACGACGTCTATGAAGAATGGCTCGACCGCGTCGCCGAGCTCCTCCGCGCCGCAGGGGGCTCTCCTGCGCCGTCCGTTCCACTGCACCGCACCCCGCCCCGCGCGGGCAATGAAGCTCCGGTGGCGCCCCGACCGCCTCCTCCTCACGAAGGCGCCATGGATCCAAGGCGCGTGGCCCCTGGGCGGAACCCGCTCCGTCAGGCGCCAGCACAGCAAGAGCAGAGCTGTCAAGAAGTCCCTCGCCCTCAAGAAGCTGCCCGGGCCCTCCCTGATCCAGCACGTCGCGGCCATGCTCCTGCTCCCGCGCGTCAAGACCCCACGGTGCTCCCAGCTGCAGCGCGTGGGGACATGCAAGACCAAGCTCCCCGTCATCCAAGGCCTCCCGTGGCCACAGCAGGCTGCCGCGCCTTCACCGCCGAGCTACGCAGCGTCGCGTGGCCCGGCAAGTTCAAGCCAGACTTGCCTCCTCGCTACGACGGCACGGCTGACCCTGCGGAGTTCCTCCAGCTCTACGAGCTGGGCATCGAAGCTGCCAACGGAGACGAGAAGGTCATGGCGAACTGGTTCCCCATGGCACTCAAGGACGGGGCCCGCACCTGGCTCCTGAACCTGGCCCCAGGCACAATCTCCTCCTGGGACGAGATGCACACCCGCTTCATCGCCAACTTCCAAGGAACTCGCGACGGGCCACCCGCCGTAAGTGACATGCGCCGCATCAAGCAACAGCCCAGGGAGACCCTGCAGAAGTACATCCAGCGCTTCAACAACGCGTGCCTCAAGATTCCCAAGGTGACCGAGGAGGCCATCATCTCGGCCTTCTCCGACGGCGTGCGCGACGTTAAGATGGAGGAGTTGGCGATGCATGAAGACCTGTGCACTTCCTTGGAGCTATTCAACCTTACGACCAAGTGCGCCAGGGCCGAGGAAGGGCGTCTCTCCCTCCTTGAGCTGCCTGCCGCAGACCCAGAAGAGAAGAAGCCCAAGGCTAAGGATGTGAAGCGCAAGGGGGCTGCCGTGCTCACAGCAGAACCAGACAACAAGTGAGGCAGAGATCATCCAGAACCTCCCAAGGGCGGCCGGTACTGTGTGTACCACGACCTCCACACCCACAACACCAACGAATGTCAAGAGCTCCGAGCCGTGCGAGAAGGAAGGATCGGTCGTCGCCCTGACCGCAGTGACCGGGGATACGACCGAGGAGGAGGAAGGAACGCAGGACGCTGGGAAGACTGTGGCCCGCGCCAAGGGTGGCGCGACCAACCTCGCGAGGATCGCTGGCAAGACCCGCCTCGCGAGGGAGGCCGGAGAGATCAGCCTCGCGAGGGGGACTGGAGGGATCAGCCTCACGAGGATCGCCCCGCAAGGCAACGCAAGCCTCCCACCGCTGCCGCCGCAGCCAAGAAGAAATGAAGACCGCCACCAGGACGAGGGGGCTGGGGGCTTCCAGGAGCCGTGCGCTATCGCTTGCATCCTGGGCGGGGCACAAGCCCCAGCCTCCCAGCGCATCTTCAAGCAGTTCGCCCGCGAAGTGAATGCAGTCCTCCCCAAGCTCGATGCCACGCGCCCTCTCAGGTGGTCGGCGTGCGCCATCATGTTCAGCTCAGCAGATCAGCTCAAGTGTGCGGCTACAGCCGGAGTCCTCCCGATGCTTTGTTCCCCAATCATCAGCAACGTGGTGGTCACCAAGACCCTCATCGACGGCGGGGCAGGGCTCAATGTCCTGTCCGTGGAAACATTCAACAACCTCCAAGTGCCCTACAGCCAGCTTCAGCCAACCAAGCCTTTCTCCGGTATCACCGACAGCTCCACGGTCCCGATTGGGTAGGTCCGCCTCCCTGTCACCTTTGGGGCACGCGACAACTACCGCACCGAGCTCATCGACTTTGATGTCGCTCACATTCGCCTGCCGTACAACGCCATCCTTGGGTACCCAGCGCTGGCCAAGTTCATGGCCGTGACTCACCACGGCTACAACATCCTCAAGATGCCAGGAAGTGGCGGAGTCATCACGGTGCCCTGTGAAGAGAAGGACGCGGTGTGTTCCCTGGAACGAGCCTTCCAGGCCGCGTCACTGGAAGACCCGGATCATGGAAGCAGGAGGCCTCCCGAGACAGCCCCTAAGAAGAAGAAGACATCGTCTGGCCCGACCACTCAGGAGACAGGCCCCTCTGGGCCCGCGCCTGCCCAGGGGGAGCCTCCTTCCATCGCATAGGAAAGCACGCCCGGCGCCCTCCTCAGGCAGGGCTCGGGGGCTCTCCCCTGGAGGGCCACCGACCTAGCTAGGGTCACGAGGGAGGCGCTTAGGCACCACATGGAGGCGTGTTTCGAAGCACGTTTCCCTCAAGAAGGAGCAAGGCAAGGAGATCCAGACCCTCAGGAGTTTGTCAGCAAGGCCATTCAGGAGCTACAGGAGTCAAGAGTCATGAAAGGCGGCTGCCGCCTGCCAGCAGTGGCTCCCCATCCAGGCGAGGATGGTGGGCTGCGCGTCTGCATCGACATACCAGGGCTCAACCGAGTCACCTCTCTGGAGCGCCTCTGGCCCTCGCGAGTGGGGCGCTGCAGAGGCCCACCCCACAGCTACGTTCGCATGCCTTACGGCTTGCCGAGCGCGGCTGACGCGTACCAGCGCCTCATGAGGGGCATCACGGAGGCACGAGAGGCCAGGCGTTCCGCTGCCCTGGCAGGGATGGACATGGCCCGCGAGGAGCCGCCAGCGCCTCCGGAGCCTCCCGAGGCCCCTGGGCCTAGGGGATCGTGAGGATCGGCTCCCGCAGCCCACCGAGCCTGCTACATCAACGCTCCTTCGTCCTCAACATCATCAGCTGACACCTTTCCAGTTTTACTTCCAGCTGGGAGCCCCCCAGGGCTGCATTATTCCCAGGCCGCGTGGGTCCGTCCCTGCGGCATGTATCCACTTTTTCATTCCATGTTGTTAGCTTACCTTGTTGGGGGCGCCCCTCAGGCTGCATGATCCCCAAGCCGCTCGGGCCAGGCCCAGTGGCATGTATCCCATCTGCATTTATTTCCGATTATGCGTTGGACCCACCATGCTTGATTATTTGATGCCGGTCCACGGCATCTCTTCTTCTCCATGCCGACCACTTGCACGTTAAAGGGGGGTACGTGAGCATCGCGTCTCAGGGCTCTTACTGGCTCTCCAGCCCTCACCCTCTAGCCTTGTCCATGGCATCGCGACCTGGCATACCAGCGACGGCTGAGACCAGCTCGAGGGTCGGGACCCGAGGACGTAGAGTGCCGACATCTAACCAAATTTGCAGGAACGCATCACAAGATAAGGCCCAATGCCAGGCGCAACCTGCCTAGAGGTCGGGCCCCGAGAGTCCCGCGGTGGCTCACGGGTGCCCAGATACACCTCGCCAGGCCCTACCGTGCCAGCCACGTGTCAGGGAGGGGCTGTACATGCCCCGGGGGCTCCTCCCAGAGGGGGGCCCCCTCCCACGTACCAGTGGAAGCACCATGCTCCGCGCTAACTGACGACACTACCGAGGAGCGGCTATGCCCGTACACATACGGTAGCACTATGCTCCGCGCTGGTGATAAACAACTGAGGGTGGCCCCCGGGCCGCATCAACCTCAGGGAGCCCAGAGCTCAGTGTCTAGCCTCATCGCAACGCCTCCCCTCGGGAGTGCCGCGCGAGGGGGCTGGGCACGGGGGCTGCGCCTGGGTCACGCCTAGGCGCACGCCGCCCAGCCAGGTCCCCCCGGGCCTGGTTCGTCGCGCGTCTCTCACCAAGCGGAGCCAAGGTACGAAGGCCGTTTGAGCGTCAAGGGGGACTCCTGAGCATCGCGACTCAGGAGCCTAACTGGCCATGTAGCCCCTCACTCCGTGGCCCCGTCCTGGTTTCCGGTCGGGACCATCGCTGGGTGAGGCACGCGCGCGGCCGGGCTCTGCAGACGTAGAACGGTAGATCCACCCGCATCGCACCTCCCTACTTGTTGTTTGAGCGTCAAGGGGGACTCCTGAGCATCGCGACTCAGGAGCCTAACTGCTCACGTAGCCCCTCACTCCGTGGCCCCCTCCTGGTTTCCGGTCGGGACCAGCGCTGGGTGAGGTACGCGCGCGGCCGGGCTCTGCAGACGTAGAACGGTAGATCCACCCGCATCGCACCTCCCTACTTGCTGTTCGTGTGCCAAGGGGGACTCCTGAGCATCGCGACTTAGGAGCCTAACTTGTCACGTGGCCCTTCACTCCTTGGCCCCGTCTGGGCTTCCGGTCGGGACCAACGCTGGGTGAGGAATGCGCCGGGCCGGGCTCTGCCGGCGTAGAACATAAGCAAGTAGGAAGGAAAGGCGCAAACTTCAAGGAATTCAAAAGCAAATATTACAGTCCACACTGTTATCTCAATGCCAAACGCAAGTTTAAACGCCTCCCCGAGGCATGATACATGTGTAGGAATTAAAAGCAGGACAGGAGCCGCGATGGAGTCACTTGTAGGCGGTGGAGCAGCGCGGATCGGGCACGCCTCACGGGGCGGTGGAGTCATCAGCGGCTTGCTTCGGCTTGGTGCTGAAGGCCCGAAACTTCCCTAGCAGGGCCTCTGCGTGACCCTTCACGGCCTCGGCAGCGGCAGCAGCACGCTCGCCGCTCACTGGCTCCAGCAGGCTGTCGAGGTCGACACCGGGATCGCGAAGGTAGATGTGGGTGATGACCCGCGTCAGTGCTGCAGAAGATAGGACACGCGCCTCGTCCTCGGCCGTGGGGCCAAGGCCAAGGGCGACATCTTCAAGAGCGTGAACCAGGAAGGGAAGCAGCTTGGCGGGGCCGTCCTCGGCGCCAGCCAGTGGGCTCTCCAGGCTGCTATCGTAAAGTGTCCTCAATGAGGAGCGAGCCTTCGCCTCCATCTCCGTGAAGGCCACGCGGTCCTCGGCAAGAACCAGGGCCTCGTTGTACAGCTTGGCCTTCCTCGCCCCAACCGCCTACCTCCACGATCGCAGGTAATCATGACCCACTTTACATGCAGGGACTTGTCCAATCCGTGCAGTTGCCAAGGCGCCATGGGGAAGTGGAGGCGCCCACGTCCAATCAACCGCCACGCGGCGCCCAAGGCTGCAAACTGTTAGGGCCCGCGGCGCTTCGCTCTTGCCCTTCCGCCTCCCTGCACGGCCAAGTCCGGGCGCACCTTGGGCCCGGGGGCTACTGTCGGCGTTCTGGGAACGGGGGTCCCCAGACTTGCCTGCGTGCGGCCTGTGGCGTGGCTCAAAAGGGGGGCCCAGCGCGGCCCATCTTCACCAACACAAACCCAAGAGCCTCGCGAGGGGCCAAGCCTCGCGGGGCGGACAACACGGAGCGTCCTCAGGCACGGCATCGTCAGGCTGACTCAGGAGGAGGCGGAGAGACCAAGGCGGGGTACCTCACGAGGTGCCCGTGACGCAAGCCATGACGACTGAGGGCGCCAGGCAGGTGCCAGCCTGCGCAGTGTCCTCCTTCCCACTTTGGTGCAAGGGGGGGCAAGCGCAGCTGTGGAGTACCGAGGCATCAGGCAAAGGTTGCCATTTCGGTGCAACGAGACCAAGACCAGGAGGACTACGAGATGGAGGTCACCATGGAGCCCAAGACGGCGTCATCACCAGAGCTTTGCGCAGGCGAAGACTACTTTTGTCAGGGTAGCTTGTACTAGCTGTCCCCCTTCAAATTAGCCCGCCATTGTTGGCTCCCTTCCCGCTTGATATTTGGGAAGAGGACCAGGGCCTCTATAAATAGGATTAGCCACCCGCAAGATACACGGACACACAGAGAAAGAGAGGGGGCCGGGTTTTTGGAAGGATAGAGAAGATCAGGAAGAGAGAGAGAGAGAGAGAGAGAAAGGTGACTAAACTCCTCCCAGCAGTTCATCGCCCCAGCCAAGAACAGACCCTCGCGAGGCTGTTCTTCCTTGTATTGTTCATCATCATCAGCCCAAGAGGCAATCCACCACACCACACACTGGATTTGGGTATTAGACCACAACGGTGGCCCAAACCAGTATAAACCCTGCGTCTCTTGTGTTGTTTTTGCCTTAGTTTTAGATCCTAGCAAGGCGGCGGGGGGTGCAGGTAGGTAGGAGGCGAAATCTCCGCGCGCACCCCAGTGTTCGAACCTCAAGGGTCTGCGGGAACCTGAAATCTGACAGCATCAGCTCTGAATCATTGTCTTTGGTCAAATGTTGGGTTTGCCCGGCTCCTGTGTTTTGGTGCCTTACGTTCCGCCTTGCCGCCTAAGGTAGCACCAGGAGAACTACTACGATTGTGCCCTGGTTCATCCGGACGAGAACCTCAGTAGAGAAAGCCGAAAACTGACTGTCATGATATAGCGTGAGACTGGTCAACCACTCGATGACCTGTGGGAATGTTAGAATTCCTCCGCCTTAACGAAGGGCCATTTCCCGACCAGGCATGTACGCACCCCGAGATCGGGAGAGTGCGGAGCCACCAGGGGCTATCTAGTAGCCCCACTGTCAAACTGTTATGGCTAAGTGAAAGTGCTAAAGCATTATAGTCCGGTTGCCTCGCTCGCTCCGCTATCACCTCCTTAATAGGACCAAGACGTTGGGTTAAGTGTGAATGCGTGTTTTTGCGAGCACCTCCGCATTATATGCGTGAGGGTTGAAGCCGATGGCTGCAATCTTTCAGGTTATACATGTGTATACATAAACGGCCGCCCAGGAGCCATCATATTACTTTCAGGCAAAAGTATAAAAAGAGCCTTATAAAAATTTATAAAAGCATTTCGCTTACAATGAGATTACATATCACTCAAACATAATATTTTTTGAGCACTGGGTCTCTATCAAACAGGGACCCTCAAGAACTTCTTCAAAGTAGTGCTCTGCAGCCTTTCAACCTATAGCCGAATCCTGCGCTGCAACATTGGTAGCATCCATCTCCGCCCAATATACCTTAACACGGGAAAAGGCCATCCGTGCGCCCTCTATGCATGCCGACCTCCTCATCGCATTAATGCGCGGCACCACATCAAGGACCTACTGCACCCAGCTGAAATAGCTGTTCGGTTTTGACCTTCCCGGCCATAGCTGATCCACAACAGACCTCATAGAGAGTCCGGACAACCTATTTAGTTCGGCCCATTCAGCTAATTGGTCAGTCAATGAAAGTGGACGCTCGGGAGAATGGAATTGTCTCCAAAATAGCTGGTCTACTCCACGGTCTGTCTGAGCCTGGAAGTACTTGGCCGCATCGGCAACGCTCGCCGCCAAATCCATATACACATCCTCCGAACTCCACAGCCGATCCAGAGGGGCATACCGTGGATCTCCGTATTTCCTCCGCAACATAAAGGATTTCCCAGCTACAATATCACCGGCTTCCCGCAGCTCCTCCTTCTTTGCCCTCATAGCAGAGCGGAGATCCTTTTTTCGTAGCAGCCTTCTCAAGCTCCGATGCCTTCGCTTGGTTTTCCTTTTCAAGAACCCGGCAACGGTCGTCGGCGGCTTTTAATTCTATAGCCATCTTGGCCATCTTGTCTCAGGTCTCTCCATGCGCGGCCTTCTCGGCTTGCAACTCTTCGGCCGCCTTCACAGCAGCCGCATTACCCTACCTCGCTTGTTCCTTGGCTTGGGCAACTTCTGGCCGCAAGGATTCAACAGTGGTAGCTCCATCTGCAGTCACAACATATTAAAGATACTGGCATCATGCTGCTCTTCCTATGTGGCATTTACCAGATATTCACACTCACCCTGTGCCTCTTCAAGCCTTTTGTTAACAAGCTCGATGTCGGCGTCTGCCGCATCCAACTGCCGCTCTAAATGGGCAAACTCGCTAGTCCGGCTAGCCACCGGAGCTTCCATCACCTGCACATAGAGGCAATATGGTTATTTCCTGGGAATATGATCCTCTGTTCGTCGTCGTTTCCGACGACAACCAGAGTCTCAGGGGCTAGTATCTACACAGGGCACACCTAGCAGGTGCAGGATTATCATACATTCTTTTACGTACCTCAAAGCCTGTCAGTAGACTCATAAAAGCTTCATGCAATCCGCTTTCGGTGGACGATATTCTCTCCATCACCGTATTCATCATCACACGGTGTTCATCTGAGATGGCCGCTCGCCCCACCAACTCCCTCAGAACATCCGATCGCGCATTAGACGGTGCCGGACTCTTTTTTCTGCTCTCTTCGGGAGCCGGACACTGGGAGCTTCGGGGGTCAATGGGATTATCTTCAGGCCTCACCGGACTCGGAGAGGCCCTCCACGACGACACTTCAGGGTCACCCGCTTCTGGAGCGGAGGAATCCGGAGGAGGCGTTTCGCTCTCCATCATCTCTAGAAGAAGATCCCCCGAAGATGAGCTCATTTGAGAGGGGCTAAGGCCCGAACTGCAAAAATATATGTGGTGGTTATTTCCTCAGTAGAAAAAGATGGCATATCTGTACTATTAAAAGTATTTCGGGTCACTTACGACTAGAGGGAGAATTGATCCCCCCGCGGACTTTGTGCGGCAACAGCGCCCCCCAAGGTAGGACCCTTTGTGGGAGATTTCTTCTCCCGTTTGGAAGCTCCGGCTTCCGAATCTCCGAGCGCAGTCCTTTTCCTCTTCTGGTTGCCTTCCCTCGTGGAGACGCTCGCTCCCTCGGCTAGAATGGGCAGCGTTGGGGGCCCGTGTCCGTCTGCATTATCCTCCACAGTATCTTCCTTCAAGGGCTCCGGGCAAGGTGCGGTCAGGAGCATCTTTTCCAATACCAGATTTTCCAAACCCTTAGGGAGGGGGGCTGAACACCGAATCAACTTCGCCTTTGTTAGCCAGTCCTGGTCAAAAAGCGAACTCTCAGAAATAACTTTCTAACGAAGTAGAGAGAGTATGTTTGGCCGGAAGATGCCTTACCTGTTCGGCGGTGCGGTTACTACTCAGGCCCACGTCCTCGGTGATTTCCGGACACTCCACCTGAGGTCTGAAGAATGACTTGTACATCTCCTCATGCGTGAGGCCACGAAAATTCTGAACGGCACGCGGTCCCTCGGGATTGAACTCCCACAAGCGAAGAGGCCGGCGTTTGCAAGGCTGGACATGACGAACTAGCATAACCTGTGTTACCGCAACCAAACTGAAATCTCGATTGAAGATACCTCAAATACGGCCTTGCAGTATAGGCACGTCCTTGACTGGACCCCAGCTCAGACCTCTGCTAATCCATAACATCAGCTGTGGTGGAGGGCCTGAGCAGAAAGCAGGGGGCCGCCCACTTGGCACTTCTAGGAGCCGTGATGTAGAACCACTCCTGTTGCCACAATTCAGACACCTCTGGGATGGAACCTTTGGGCCACGGAGCTCCCATCATCTTGCGTATTGAGGCACCTCCACATGCTGCTTGTTGCCCCTCGACCATCTTCGGCTTCACTTCAAAGGTCTTGAGCCATAGGCCAAAGTGAGGGGTGACCCGGAGGAAGGCCTCGCACACGACAATAAATGTCGTGATGTGAAGAAAGGAGTCCGGAGCTAGATCATGAAAATCTAGCCCGTAGTAGAACATCAAACCCCTAACGAAAGGATCCAGGGGAAGGCCTAGACCTTGGAGGAAGTGGGAAACGAACACGACGTTCTCGTTGGGTTCGGGGGTGGGGACGGCCTGCCCTCTGGGAGGCAGCCGATGCAAAATCTCGGCGGTCAGATATCTGGCCTCCCTCAACTTCTTGATGTCTTCTTCCTCAATTATTCATATTCTTCAACTTTGATTTGTCTTCACTGCTTCCGTCGGTTTTCTTCATTGGCTATATATATATATAAGTTTATGTCCTCTACAGCATTCACTTATTGCTAATTCTTCAAGTTGGTTTTTTCTACTAACTGAATGTGATCGGACCCTTCCCCATCTATGCTATACTCAACCCAATCTATTCACAAATTCTTCATGTGCGTTCTATTTGAAACTCGTTCAAAATCTTCATTGTGTCCTTGTCAGCTGAAGAAATTGCAAACGGAACTTTAAAACCTATCTTAACGAAATTTTCGGCTTTGCCGCTCAAACCGTTCCGCATCCCATGTTATACTTATCCACTCACCCATGATCGCACACGATCTCCACCTCTCAGTACGTGGGTGACACATGTCAAGCAAATGAGAAGGGTCAGGGGCATGTTCGTCCAATTTCTTCGGGCGAGCAGTTTTTCACCGTGGCTATAAATACCCCTCCGTCCCTTCCTCACTTCTTTTACTCCGCTCGACCTCTCTCTCCAGCTCGAGCTTCTCAAACCCTAGCGCCGCCGCTACTTCATCGCCGCTGTGAGGAAGAGCTTCACTGCCTCGACCTCGTCGCCGACGTACTTTCGCCGACCGCGGAAATCTTCACCCCGCCGCCGCCGTAGCCGTCTTCCTCCGCCAATTTAGGGCGTGGAAGATCTGCATAGACGAACTTCACATCTCCTCACTCCAGTTCGTCGTGTTCTTCGTCCAGGGTAATTAAAAGTTACTTTTACTGCCCTCGTTGATTCGAATGATTATCTTCAAAATCTTCAAATGTGTTTTTCTTCATAGCTTCACACACTAAACACCTCACAAGTCATCTGTTCTTGATTCGTTTCTCTAAGCATCATTTTTCTTCAAGATTACTCAACTGTGTGGATCTTCGATCTATACAACTCTAGAACCTAAGACAAAGAATGCTTAGTGAAATTCTTCAAGACTCATCTGGTCAAATTCCTCAAACTTGTTCTTTTTGAAAAATCCTCTAAGAACGCATATGACCTCTCCAAATTCCTCGCAACTATACTCTGTTCACAGGTACACATGTCAGCTGCTGAATCACTAGGTTCTCATCAACTTAACTCATTTGCAGCGTTCCTCGAAGAAAAGTTGCATACTTCTTCAGAGAATTCAATTGTCCAAATCCTCAACTGAAGAAAATGGCTGACGGTAAGAAGCCACAGAAGGGAGGAAAGAGGCCTGAGGTCAATACAGCGTTTGAGATCCCTGATGAAATATATGCTGGGTACTGCACACCTACTGAGGAAACCAAGAATGAGCGCAAGGTGCGCATTCAGAAAATAGAAAGGAGATGGGCAAGAGTGTGGAGGGAGTACAGGTATGTAACTCCAAAGTACATGAAGAAATTCGCACTCAATCGTCCATGCCCAAGAGCTCCATTGGCACCTGGCCAAATCGCTGATCCCACCAGCCTCAAGCGCGGTGAGGACTATCCTGATGAATGGGCCAAGCGCCAAGCCAAGTTGGCTAAGCAAGCCAAAGAAGCATTGAGGAAATTCAATGAAGACTTTGCTGCTGATGCTGCCTCTGCTGAGGCCTTTGCTGTCAAGCCAAAGAAGGTTATGTCAAAGAAGCCTACGCGCAAGCCAAGTGCTTCACCAACAATGCCCTCAAGGCCAAGTTCCTCAGCAATGCCCTCACGGCCAGAATCCTCAAAGCCCTCACGCCCAATTCCTCATGCTGCTCCTGTTCCTCCAAAGTCCTCAGCTCCTCCGCCAAAGCCCTCACCTGTTCCTTCTAAATCCTCAGCACCTGTGCATCTCGCCTAGTGCCAAAGGACTACAGGCATCTCCATTGCCTCAGGTGTCTCAGCTAGTTCCTTAGCTGCACCAAGTTCCTCAGCTGGCCCCTCACTGCTGAAGACAAAGGCCACTTGAGGGAGTCCTGGATTAGGGGGTGTTTGGATAGCCGGACTATACCTTCAGCCGGACTCCTGGACTATGAAGATACAAGATTGAAGACTCCATCCCGTGTCCAGAAGGGACTTTCCTTGGCGTGGAAGGCAAGCTTGGTGATACGGATATGTAGATCTCCTACCATTGTAACCAACTCTACGTAACCCTAACCCTATCCGGTGTCTATATAAACCGGAGGGTTTTAGTCCGTAGGACTACGTACACATCAACAATCATACCATAGGCTAGCTTCTAGGGTGTAGCCTCTTCGATCTCGTGGTAGATCTACTCTTGTACTACCCATATCATCAATATTAATCAAGCAGGACATAGGGTTTTACCTCCATCGAGAGGGCCCGAACCTGGGTAAAACTTCGTGTCCCTTGCCTCCCGTTACCATCCGGCCTAGACGCATAGTTCGGGACCCCCTAGCCGAGATCCGCCGGTTTTGACACCGACACCACTGCTGGACGAGGTCCTCGCCCAAGTCCTCAGAAGCAACAAGTCGCTTTCCAAGTGCCGTCTGAAGAAGACGAAGCTGATGATGATGAACTTGCAGAAATCATCAGAGACAGGCAAGTCAGGGCCGCTAGAGCCAAAGGAACAGGGGTGCCACTGCTTTTGGATACCAAGTTGATCCTTGACTACATTGATGTTTTGCACAAGGACCCCAACACTCCCATGCTTGACTTCAAGCTGACTCCTGGCCAAAGTCACATGCTGACCCACTTCATTCAAAAAGAAAAGTGGAAATTAGAGAAGGCCAGGTAGATCAAGAAAGCGCAGTACAAGAAAGAGCGCTATCTGAAGAAAAACGTTGTCTCTATGACAAATGAAGAACTTGTCACTATTCAGACTGAGATCAAGAAACTCAGTGATGACTTTGACGCATATCGCGCTGATTGGCTTGGAGCCAAGGTTCGTTTTGTGAAACTTGCGGATAACTTCACTTCCAATGTTGCAGCCCCAACGCAACAGGAAATTCCTCAGGCTGAAGCATCTGCTCAGCCTACTGAAGAAAATGCCAACACCGCTGATGACAATCAGGCTACTGAAGAAAATGTGAGTTCTAGGGCTGATGACTACATTCCAGCCACTGACGAAATTGCCAGGGCACCCACTAGTGTTGCGCCTGAATAAAATGAAGAACTCAGGGCAACTGCATCAGTTGTGCCTGAAGAAAATCAACCATATTCCTCAGCTGCTCCTGCACCAACTTCAACTCCAATCCTTCCATCTGGATCAAATGTGAAGAAGACCTAGGCTGCAGAGCATGCTGCAGTCAAGAAAAGGAAAGCATCAGCTGCTTCAGATTCTTCAGCTCTGAAGAAAATGAAGCCTATGACAAGTTCATCAACCAGGCCATCAAAAGGACCTTGTTCCTTTTGATGAACAATATCTGATCCCTAGCGGATCTGATGAAGAAACTCCTTCTGCTGCTTCGTCTGAACCGTTGGATGAAGAAATTGAAGTGGATGCGATCCCTTCAACACCTATCATCTCCTCGCCTATGCCTCAGTTCACAGCTAAAGAGGCTGGCGTTGAAGAAATGGAAGATGAAGATGTGGACGTTGGCTGCTCCACATCCGTAATCTGTGATGAATTCTGGGAAAGTTAGCATCCAAACTCTCCAATGTTCACCCCTCTACAGCAAATTCCTCAGTCCCCCACACAAACTATACAAATGGGCTCTGAAGAAACTCATCCCACTTCATCTATCCATGAGGAAATTCCAGCCACTAGCGCTGAAGAAACTGCTACTGCTGAACAACCAACGACGCAGATTGCCACTGAGGAGGAACCAGAAATTCCTCAGCCTGAAGAAGCTGCGATTGAGATTCCTGAGGTCGTGATGCAACTGACTAACACTCCTCTGCCAAAGCCAAAGGATCCATTCTCACGCAAGCAAAAGTTCAAGGCTGATGATTTCTTCGGCGAGCATGTATTCTTCGAAGATTACGACCCATATAACTCTGCTCGCATTAGGAAGAGGCGTTTCTGGACTGCTAGTCAAGCCAATTTCTATTTCTCAGTGCTTTTCAACAAGGAGAAAATATTCTACCATGAGCATATTCCTCACGTGGATATGGAATCTCTGCCATGCTTCGCACCAGTCCTCAGTGTTCCTCACGACGCTGGACTGCTAAACTTTTGCTCTGACATCTGCGATTGGAATGAAGAACTGATTCTTCAATTCTATGCAACGCTCCACATCACCGGAGATGCCGAAGATGTGAATTCATGGGTGCTGGACTGGATGTCTGAAAACACACACTACACTGCACCTGCCTCTGAATTGCTTTGTGTTCTACCACTCAGTCCTCCCCTTGAAGAAGCTCGCTGCATCTACAATGAACCTGAGCTCACACATCATTACATGCAGGTGCTCATGAAACCTTTCAAGCCAGGTCAAGCACCAAGAACCAAATTCCTCATGAAGGAATTGCTGTACGTTCCCAGAACTGTCTATCGTATTCTTACGAGGACAATCAGTCCTATCAAAGGCCACGACTCATCTGATGAGGAAATTGTTGGCATCATGAAGAATCTGGTATTCAACATCATTCATGGCATTCCTGTCAATTATCATGATTTCTTCATGAGGACTATGGCAAATGTTGCACTGTCTCCGTTTGAGCTGAAGCCTTATGCACCTTGCACTACTGGAATCAGCTACTTTGCCATCTGCCAGCTCTTTGTCGTCTGCTAGCAGACGGCAAAGAAGCTCTTTGCCATCAGCTACCCAAAAGAAGACGGCAAAGAACTGGCTGATGGCAAAGACCTTCTTTGCCATCAGCCAGTTCTTTGCCGTCCGCTAGCAGATGGCAAAGATTCTTTGCCGTCGGCTAGCAGACGGCAAAGAGGGAGGGGGCCCCACTAACGAGCTGCTTAAAAAAAACTTAACGCCCCCCCTCTTTGCCGTCTGCTAACAGATGGCAAAGAGCAAATAAGCGGACGACAAAGGGGGGCGGACAACAAAGATTTAACATATCTAATGTTAACGGCTGCGCCCCACCCCACACCTCCCGAAAAGGTGTTAGGTTTAGTTTTAGTTTAGTTTTAGGTTTAGATTTAGTTTTTTCCTTTTTTTTCTGTTTTTTAGTTATAGGTTTATGTTTAGTTTAGTTTTAGTTTTAGTTTTAGTTTTAGGTTTAGGTTTAGGTTTAGGTTTAGTTTTAGGAAAGAAGAAGAAGAAGAAAAAGAGGAGAGGAGGAGAAGAAAAAAGAAGAAGAGGAAGAAGAAGAAGAAAAAGAGGAGAGGAGGAGAAGAAGAAGAGGAAAAAGGAAAGGAGGAAGAAGAAGAAAAGAAGAAGAAGAAGGAAAAAAGGAAGAAAAGGAAGAAAAGGAAGAAGAGGAAGAAGAAAAGGAAAAAACGAGGAAAAAGCCCCGACCCGACCCGGCACCCCGACCCCGACCCGGCACCCACACGACACCCGACCGACACCCCGACCCCGACACCCCGACACCCCGACCCCCCGAGCCTGACCCGACACCCCGACCCCGAGCCTGACCCGACACCCCGACCCCCCGAGCCTGACCCGACACCCCGACCCCGAGCCTGACCCGACACCCCGACCCCCGACACCTCCCGAAAAGGTGTTCTTTGGCCTTCCAGAGGCCGACGGGGTCATATATTTGTGAATTAGTAGTTAGGTGATATATTTTTCGATTTTGTTATGAAAAACATCATATATAATTGTGTTGATCGGGTAGTTTTAACTGTGCAGTTGTTTCATCGCTGCGAGGTTTGGTGTTCGACGACCTCGCCGTGCGTTTGACGAGCTCTGCCCCTTCGTTCGTCGGTGAGCACAAATGATATGTCCTCCTCCCCCATTAATTATTTGATCTATTCCAATGAAACTTGATAGCTAGCTATATATGTGTCTTGAATCATCAGTATGCGTAACCAATATGTGTCTCCCGTTCGAAAGCGTCATAGTTATAAATATGCATGCATTTGCATATTTATAACCTTGATTCTTTCGAATAGTCCAACGCTATTCATGGACAGCCCGAGTATGTGTAGATTGGGTTCATTTTCCCATATGCTTTGCTCCGGATCTGATGCATAAATTTCGTCAGTGTCTCCCCTGTTGTTCTCCGGGTACACATCCTCTCTATTTATTGCAGAGATGTGTATCAGGAGAACAGCGGGGAGGTGCTACCAAAATTTTGCGTTGGATCCGGAGCATAGCATGGGAAAATGAACCCAATCTACACATACACGGGTGGGATTAGGACCTATCATTACCTATTAGAGTGTAGGTTGCATGGACGTAATAAAATTGACAAAGTAGATCAACTTATGAATATATACGTGGTGAATTACATATATAATTGTTGTGTGTCCAGTAGCTCTGAAAGTCAAGATGAGTGATCGTGCGTGGATGTATACTGGTCACACTGGTCAGAACAAATGGAGCGCTGAATGGTTCACAAAAACCAAGGGGTTTGTGCAAGCCGCATTTGCAAATGGCCAGAAGAAAACCTGGTGCCCCTGTTTCCGGTGCGACAATTGGGAAAAGAGGACAGAGGCTGAAATGGGCAAACACCTGCAGAAGATTGGTTTTACGCCCGATTATACAGTGTGGACATTTCTTGGTGAGTCTGCCCAACGTGACCGAGCTGAGGTGGATCGTCGCCGCACCGACGAGCATGGTACCGGGATGGAAAACATGGTGCAAGAATATGATGATGCTCGGGATTCGGACAAGGAGATGGAGGAATCTACAAAGGCCTTCAATGAAATGTTGGAGTCTTCAAAATGTCCGCTCCCCGAGCACACTGAGCTTTGTCAGTTGGATGCCATGTCACAAGTAATGGCTCTGAAGGCTTAGTTCGACTTGGGCAGAGAATGCTATGACGCAATTATGACAGTATTTGGACGCTTTCTACCCAAAGGCCGTGTAATGCCTCCAAACCTGTACCAGTCGGACAAAATCCTCCATGCACAAAAGATGCCCTATGAGAAGATACATGCCTGTGAGAAAGGATGTGACTTATTTAGGCTTGACTATGCGGACTTGAACTATTGTCCCATTTGCAAGTCTTCCAGGTATATTGTGGTAGACAACGGTATGGGTGAGAAGACACAGACCAAAATCCCCGTTAGTGTTCTTCGGTATATGCCAATCGTACCAAGACTTCAACGTCTTTTCATGGTCGAAGAGACGGCTAGACAGATGACATGGCACAAAACAGGCAAAAGAACCGAACTAGATGCAGATGGGAATCTGATGATGGTACACACATCGGATGGTGTTGCATGGAAAAAGTTTGATGAATTACATGCTGACAAAGCGGCAAATCCGAGGCATCCTCGAGTCGGCATCAGCACGGATGGGTTCAGTGTGTTTGGTATGACGGCAGCCCAATACAGTTGTTGGCCCGTATTTGTCTTTCCACGAAATCTCCCCCCCGGACAGATTATGCAAAGAAAGAACATTTTCCTGACGTTGATAATTCCAGGGCCCAACTATCCGGGGAAAAATATGAATGTGTGCGTGCAGCCACTTAAGGACGAATTGCAAGAAGCCTGGGATAATGGGTTCAAGACATACGACGCCTATAGCAAACGGAACTTCATAATGCGTGTCTGGTACATGTACTCGACGCATGACTTGCCGGCGTATGCACTATTCGTTGGCTGGTGTGTGCATGGAAGGTTCCCGTGCCCCACATGCAAGGGAGCTCTTGAGTTTCGTTGGCTTCAGGCCGGTCGCAAGTTTTCTTGCTTCGACATGCATAGACAGTTCCTGGATCCTCGCCATAAGTTCAGGAAAGACAAGAAGAACTTCATCAGAGGTAGAGTTGTCAAAAACTCTGCACCACCTGCACTAACAGGCCAACAGACCCTGGATCAGTCAAACGCTCTCGAGCCAGATCCACAATGTCCAGGGTACTTCAAGGGGTATAATACTAAGCACGCATGGACTCACAAAACATGCTTATGGGATCTGCCTTACTTCAAAGACCTCCTTTGCCCACACAACATCGACGTGATGCACACTGAGAAGAATATCGCCGAGGCACTTTTTGGTACATTGTTCGGCATAGATGGGAAGTCAAATTATAATACTAAGGCTAGAGTCGATCTAGAGGCGCTATGTGATAGGCCGTTACAAAACATGAAAGAACCGAAAGGAAAGCAGAATTGGACGAAGCCAAAGGCATGGTTCAATCTTGGAAGGCCAGCTATGAGGGAAATTATCTTGTGGGTGCAACAGCAGTTGATGTTCCCCGATGGGTAAGCAGCGAATCTAAAGAGGGGAGAATCTTGATAAACTGAAGATATTTGGTCTCAAGAGTCATGATTGGCACATATGGATTGAGCGGGTAATGCCGGTGATGTTGCGTGGCTTCATCCCTGAGGATGAATGGCTAGTGCTGGCAGAACTCAGCTATTTCTTCCGTGTTCTTTGTGCGAAAGAACTATCACCTGGCGTGCTAGAAGAAATGGAAGAGTTGGCGCCGGAGTTGATCTGCAAGTTAGAGAAGATATTTCCACCAGGCTTCTTTAATCCAATGCAGCATTTGATTTTGCATCTCCCGACCGAGGCAAGATTGGGGGGACCGTGCAAAATCGTTGGTGCTACCCAACTAAGAGGATGCAGAAGACGCTTCGAGAAAAAGTAAAAATAAACATAGAATTGAAGCATCGATGGCTGAGGCATTCATCACAGAGGAGGCGGCAAACTTCGTAACAGCACACTATGAAGCCAAAAATCGTCATTTGCATAATCCGAAGCCTCGGTACAATGCTAACGAGCCTAAAAAGGGTGGATCCAACCTCAGCCTATTCAAAGGGAATCTCGCACCAGCTAGTGTTTCACATCCAGTATCTTTGGATAACGAAGAATGGCGGACCATTTCGTTGTATATCTTCAACAACCTGATAGAAGTGCGGCCGTACATCAAGTAAGTTCTCGGTACATTGTTTCGCAACTTCTATTTCCTTTAAACTGCTCTTATTCCTGGATATGTCATACAGTCGATACGTCGCCATATTCTCGTATGGTGCGAAGATCCAAAAGGATTCCGTCGAAGAGTATGAGCTTCTCGCAAAGCAAGGAGGCGGCTATCCCGGTTTCATCTCTTGGTTCAAACAAACGGTAATTTCTATTAGACAATTTCATTTCATTCGCTAAATTGTGCGTAATGCAACAATCCTTTCATATTAAACTTGTAGGCTAATTCAGAGTCTATGGACGCCGAATTGAGACAAGTCGCTAATGGTTTTGACTATAAGGTCCATTCATTTGACAAGTACGACATCAACGGGTCTATGGCCGACCGAAAGTCTACAAATTGTTGTGTATCTGCTATCAGCGAAGGAGGTACCGAGTATTATGGGAGAGTTGAAGCAATTTATGAACTTCTGTTCTATGGTGAAAACCCATCGAATGTCGTAGTCTTCAAATGTTATTGGTTTCAGCCGAAGGAGACTAGAAGGACTCATGAACATATAGGGCTAGTTGAAATCAACCAAAGCACCCATTTAGATGTTCCTGATGTCTATATTATGGCTCAACAGGCGACCCAAGTATTCTATCTACCATGGGCCTGCCAAACTAATCCAAATCTGAAAGGTTGGGATGTCGTTTATGAAGTGCCGCCACGTTCTAGACTTTCTCCCCTAAAGGAAGAGGATTATGAACCTCACATTAACCCAGACACATATGAAGGAGAATTCTTCCAAGAGACATGTCTTTCCAAAAAGTGTTTCAAGAACCGCTATACTTCACCCCAAAACATTGAAGTAGACAGCGACAATGAATCCGACATCACCCCAGAGGAGGAACAAGAAGAGCCGGAATAAGAAGAGGTTACTGCTGCGGATGACCTGTCAATGCTTGACCGATTACGTCAAGGTGTCCTTGCACATGTTGATGCCAATGAACCCTATGAGCCCATCATTGATTATAGTGATGATGATGATTATGCATTTATTGATGATACTGATCAAGATTATTAGTAGTGTCAGGTATTCAATTTTTTTATGTTGTACTTGATGATGATACACTTAAGTGATATACATATTATTATTCATGTCGGTACTTTTTTTATGTTGTACTAATTTCGTTTATTCTTTGTCATGGCAGGTGTTGAAAGATGGTGGGCACTAGTCGGGAGCGCGCCGAGGCCCTTTCTTCGTCGGCGAGGTCTTCCATTCCACACACACCTCTCCGCCGAGTGTTGCTGGACAGTATGGCGACACCGCCGGGCCCTTCTTCGTCGACCGTGGTGCCCAGCAGGCGACGAGGTAAGAAGAAGAGAGGAGGTGGAGCATGTGGTCGCGGGAGAGGAGGTAGGGTGACTCTTACGGCGCCTTCCTCGCTGCCGCCCCCAGTTGTTTCACCCGAGCACGTGACTGCTAGGGTGGACTCGTCTGAGGAGGAGGCTGCATGGACTCCGGTCCACGAGCCTCTGGTCCACGGGTCTTCGGCCCACGAGCCTCGGGTCGACGGGCCTTCGGCCCACGAGAGTTGGGCCCACGAGACCCCGAAGGAGCACACGTCTGGATGGGGTACCTGGTCGGGTCAGCCTGAGGAGCCGAGTGGCCATGCTGATGATGGCGGGGAGCCGAGTGGCCATGCTGATGATGGCGGGGAGCCAACTGATTTTGAGGAGGAGGGGGAGGAGGGGGCAACGTCTACCAGCGTGGTGCTACACGGCTCCCGTCCATGCCGGCAACCCAAGAGCAGAGGTGGTTGATTTTCCCTGATGGGGAGAGGTAAGTGCATTTAATCTTTTTGTACCTTCTGCATTCACGTTTCTTCAAATAACTGATGTGTTGGCCTTGTCATGCTGCAGGGGTTGGGACCACCATGAAAGTGTCCGCCGGCCCAACTCTGTCCTTGGAGTTCTGATTCGGCAAAACTTCCCGGGGTTTGTCACGTTGCCTGGTGAGGGTCGGCTTCCAGAGGTTGGATTGAGTTGGGAGCACTACTTGGCCGCCCCGGCGATGAGATTATCGACGGTGTCTTGTGCAAGACGAGGGGAGACGTGGTGATCAGAAAGTTCTGGGTAATTTCTCCTTTACACAATTAAAAATCTTCAACTAGCTAGTTATTAATTGTACTAATCAATATTGTCTCATTTGATTGCATACATTCTACAGGTGTGAGGAGGGATACGAGGAGGAGGCGGCAGATGTTATCCACAAGGAGTGCAAGCGCCTACTTCAGAACTTACGGCATGAGGTTCGGGTGTAGGCTGTTCGAGACTACTACGCCGGGCATGGTATCAAGAAGCCCAAGCAGGAGTGCCGCGATAAGTTCTTGAGTAAGGAGCAGTACATGAAGGTAATTCTTAAGGCCTTGTACTTACTTCCTTCATTTAGTAATTCATAGCCGTTGCGCTCAAGTTTCTATTTGCTAACTTAGGCCCCTCCGAGATGGTGTGCGGATCAGATGGATTGCTGGGAGGTGTTGGTCAATGCGTGGTGCTTAAAAGAATGGCGGGCCACCCACAAAGAGGCCAAGGACAAACGTGCCCAAATGGAAGGTGTGCCACACCACCAAGGCAGCTCCAACTTATTATAGTACGGGCGGAACTGGGTATGTGGTTTGCTTCATGATTCATGCAATTCATTCATCATGCTAGCTTTAGCCCTTTAATTACTAATTTACTTTGTTTCTCTCTTTCAGGCACGCTACAATAAGGCGGATAAGGTGCCAGAGGTGTACGACCTGTATGCCATGGCCCACACTGGTCCTTACAAGAAAGTCAAGGCATTCTCTGCGTCTGACCTCGATGATCCAAAGAACTTCACCAACATCTCCGCCCATGACAAGCTCGTGCAATATAGAGATTAGGGGAAGGCGAGGAAAGGGGAGGACTTTACCCCGAGCCAGGGTCCCATTGATACAAAGCTGCTGATGATATATGGTGGCGGGAGGTCCCATGGCTCCATAGCCATGGGAGATGGACTTATCCGTTGTCCTAGCACTCTCCCGGAGATCAAGGCGCGCCAGTCGAGCTCCGCTCATGAGATAAGGCCTCGTGAACTTCCAGTCCAACTCGCCTTCAAGGTTAGTTATACGTACTTAGCTATCTTTCTCCATTACATTGTGTGTGCTTCCATCAATGATTACAAATGGTCATGTGAGTGGTGTTGCAGGCTGCTATACAGAGTGAGAGAGATAGAACGGAGAAACTTCTGGCGGAGGCGGCGGAGAGGCAGCGGGAGTTGGAGGAGAGGACGACAAAGATGTTGGAGGAGGAGAGGGCACGGAATGACATGCAGGCAAGGGCCATTATGAGCTCCTTGTGGTAAGTTTCTTCTGCAGATTAGTTGCTAGTCTTAACATTTGAGTCTCATTACTAACTAGTATGACTCTGTTGTGAAAACCAAATGTGCAGTCTGTGTGCGAGAAGTCCGGTCAGACGGCTCCGCCGATGCTAGTGATTGCTCTTGGGAGCACGGTGAGTTTAATTTGAATGGACATTACTTGCTAGTCTTAACATTTGAGTGTCATAATGCTAACGAGACATTGGAAATGATCTTTGGTGCAGCTTAACTCCAGAAACGCATCGCACGATCCTTCTCCAGCTACCGGCGTGAGCCAGCCCGCTCCTACACCTCCGTGATCACGGTAAGTTTCTCTAGTGTTTTGCTTAACAAATGCATAAAGACCTAGACTTAGCTTTATTTCCTCCAATATGCTTACCATAATGACCTAGAGTTAGCTTCTTTTCCTCCAAAATGACTTAATAAGCTTACTGACCTCATAAACCATCCATTTTACCTAAGTTAGCTCTAAAACGATATGTACTTAGCTTACTTATGTCAAAAATTGCATAACTAGCTTAGTTAGCTCATAAACGATCCATTTTACCTAAGTTAGCTCTAAAATGACTCATTTTACCTTAGTTAGCTTACAAGTGATCCAATTTATCCAAGTTAGCTCTAAAATGACCCATTTTACGTAGATTAGCTCCTAAATGATCCATTTTACCTACGTTAGCTTTAAAATGACCCATTTCGCCTAGGTTAGCTCCAAAATGACCCATTTCACCTAGGTTAGCTCTAAAATGACCCATTTCACCTAAGTTAGCTAAAAAATGATCCATTTCACCTTAGTTAGCTCAAAAATGTGGCATTTCACTTTAGTTAGCTCATAAACGACCCATTTCAACTAAGTTAGCTCCCAAATGATCAATTTCACCTAGGTTAGCTCATAAACGACCCATTTCACCTAGGTTAGCTCATAAACGACCAATTTCACCTAAGATAGCTCATAAATGATCCATTTCACCTAGGTTAGCTAATAAACGATCCATTTCACCTAAGTTAGCTCATAAACGATCCATTTCAACTAATTTAGCTCATAAATGATGCAGTTCACCTAAGTTAGCTAATAAATGGCATATACTTCTTCTTCTAGTCTTCTTCTTCTTCTATTCTTTTTCTACTAGTCTAATTCTTCTTCTAGTCTTCTTTTTCTAACTTTCTTATTTTGTCATTTTGCAGGTTTCATTCACTTCACGGAAGCCAGCTTCCTATGATGGATTGCTTGTTTTTTCCATTGGTGCACTTCTTGTATTCTGCTTGCTTGCTATGATGAAACTAGATTGCTATGATGAAACTTTGCATATTGTAATATGTATGGATCGATGGAACTATGTGCAACCTACTATGTATGTATGGATGGATATATATGTGCTGGATATTTATTATGTTGGATATATATGTGCTGGATATTTATGTGATGGATATATATGTGCTGTGATATATTTGTTGTGATAATTGTTGGATATATAAAAACAGAATAAAAAAGAGGCAGTGCAGGAACTTTGCCGTCCGCGGCAGACGGCAAAGATGCCTTTGCCATCGGTGGCAGACGGCAAAGGGGGCACGTGACGCCCACCTGTGCTTCCTGAGGGATGGGCCATTTGGAAAATTTTCCTACCGTGGCGGAAGGCAAAGCTAAGCTGATGGCAAAGACTTTGCCTTTGCCATCCGTCGCGGCAGATGGCAAAACACAGTGGGCACTGACGCATTGCTGACATCAACTGGCGGACGGCAAAGAGGAGCTCAAATTTGCCTTCCGCTCGCGGACGGCAAAGGCCGCCGTTAGCCGCCTAACGGACTAACGCTGCCGGACGTCCAGTTTTTTGCTGTCCCTCCTCTTTGCCGTCCGCCGCTGTAGGCAAAGGGCTCTTTTCCGTCCACCATAAAAAGCAGACGGCAAAGGACCTGTTTGTCAACCCTGTCTTTGCCGTCACTGTTTGCCATCCGCCGCTGACGGCAAAGCTCTTTGCCATCCGCCGTCCGTACCTTTGCCGTCCGCCGTGGTAGACGGTAAAATAATGGATTCCTGTAGTGTTGGATTATGATATTCCTCAGGACAAGGTCTTCACTCAACTACAAAGCTGATTTCCAGAATCACCTCAGCTACTTGCCCCCAATTGAAGTCCTCAAGCAGACATATTCCTAAAGTTGATGGAAAGGGCAAGGCACCAGCTGTAATAGATGAAGGCATTCGTCCATTGGATGGTCAGTTTCGCAAAGCTGCATCTTATTCCACCAATGATGACTCTTCCACACATGACTCTGCCAATGCTCCGCGCGTGATGACTGACCGTGAACTTCTTCTTAGTATTCACCAGAAGGTGGATCGAAATCACAAATGGGTTAAGCGTCAGTTTGGTTCACTTCTTCACAACATGACTGCCACACACAATGCAGTGAAGGAAAACCATTACTACCTCCATCAAGTCTTCGGTCGCACCTCGGCAATCCTGTCACATCTGTATGGTGAAGAAGATCTGAAGAAAATGGGTCTCAATGAAGATTTTGACTGGTCTGCACCTCCACCGAAGAAATTTAAGAAGGTCAAGGTTCCTTCTCTGGTGCCAGCTCATATTCTTCATCGCGCGACATTGATGAAAATGAAGACTTGGACGACACTACGGCAGGCCCTACTACGACAAATGACCCCAACAACGCTGGCGCTCCTTCATCAACTTGATATTCTTCAGGGGCGTTAGTCCTCATATTCGATCCTTTTTGTCATTTGATGACAAAGGGGGAGAATTTTGAGTTAGTCTTCAAGCAGGTCTTTCTATATGGGTGTTTTTTTGTTAAGTTACAACTCTCGTTCTTCTGAGACTTTATTGGATCGAGTTGTAAACTTAAACCCGATGGTGCTCTGATACTTTTGATATGTTTTGCTGCAAGCTTATTCCTCATATATGCTAATGCACGCATGCTGAATTACATCAGTCACCATATTTCATCATGCATTTCAAATTCTTGTCTGTTATATGTCAAATGCGTGTATGAATTACAAGATATAGGGGGAGATCTCCATGAATCAACTCTTCAAGTGTGCATTGCTTCAAAAGAAAATTACTCACTATGCACAACTTCAGGGGGAGTTCTTCTATATCTTCCAATCAAATTCCTCAATATCAGTATTTACACTTCATATGTTTATCCCCGTTGAAAACTTAACCTATATTGTCATCAATCACCAAAAAGGGGGAGATTGTAAGTGCATCTAGTGCCCCTTAGTGATTTTGGTGTATTGAAGACTTATAGGTTAAGGGACTAATGCGTTTGTGAGTGTACACATGTCTATAAGTCTATGAGGAGTTTGAATTTACAGAGAAAGTCGACCCCTAAAAATGAAGTTCTTCGACTAAAGACTTTGGATCACTAAAGACTTTCTGAAGACTTTGAAAGTGAAGAAATTGGTGTGACCTTGAAGACTTGGTATTCGTTCGAGGAACATGAAGTGTGAAGACTTTTGTTTTTGTAGTTTCATTTTCTCTTTCTTGAGTCATAGGAAACACCGTACTGTTAAAGGGGGTCGAGGAAATACTAAGGAAAAATTTCCATGTGATGCTCAACTCAAAATCCTATACCTACCAATCCCTTCGAGTGAAGCCATTGGAAATCTCATACAGTTCAGTCAATTTCTTCAGTGACAGAGATGAAGTTCTTCTTGTCTCTGAGGAATTTGTCCTAACTGAGGAGTTAGGAATTCGCCAGTGCGTATTGTCTACATAGTGAGGAACATGATAGCCCTGAGGATTTTGCTACTCAAAATTCCAACCGTTGCTGTGCTATCGCCAGCTGTCCCAAAATATCTATCCACCTAACGGTCATATCATTGAAGGGCATTTATGTCTTATCATGTCGCGCTGCTCCCCAGGCTATAAATAGCCGCCCCCTACAACCACTAGCTGGTTGGCTGCTCCGAGAGAAACTGACACTTGTTATTTGAGAGCAACCCATCCTCCGAGGACTTTGAGCGAAAATCATCAAGTGACGAAAAACAAAAAACCCAAACACCTAAAAACCCCAAGTGATTGAGCATCGCTGAAGAGATTGATCCTGCGTGGATCCGACGCTTGTTACCTTTGAAGACTGTGCTTCTTCCAGACGGTTAGGCGTCATGGTCTAGAGCATCCAAGAGGAATTGTGGATCGCTGAGTGACCAAGTTTGTGAAGGTTTGGAAGTCACCTCAATACTTACCACGAGTGATTGGACGAGGTCTGTGTGACCCTAGTTCAAGGAGAATACGGTGAGGGCCGGGTGCCCTGAGCTGCGTGTTCAGGACTGGGTGTTCGGGACTGTGTGTCCTCGAGTTTAAATACTCAGCCGCTCCAACCAGTCGTACAATTGAGACAGCAGTTGGAACTGGTCTACCAAATCATTGTCTTCACCCAGCTCACTGGTTCCATTTCCTCAACTCTTTCATTTCCTCATAATTGAGTTGTGTACTTGTTCATATCTGTGTTTGAAGACTTTGACTGAAAACTTTCTCAATTTCCTCAGTTCAATTTCTTCAGTCTGTTTGTCTTCATCCTGTGTTATCCTGTGCTCACGCTACCTGTACTCTGTGTCTGTCTTCATTTCATCATGATGACCATACTTGTATTCTGTCATGTTTACTTTTGAGTACTTATTCCGCTGCTAGTAGTTCTTCACTAAGGAATTTCCTCACCGGCAAATTCCTCAGTGAAGAATTTCATAAAAATCGCCTATTCACCCCCCTCTAGTCGATATAACGCACTTTCATAATTTACCTATTGAAATCCTAGGGGATCCTCCTCCACCCAAGGGTGATCCCGTGTTTGAGCTTAAACTATTACCTGATACCCTTAAATATGCTTATCTTGATGAGAAATAGATATATCATGTTATTATTAGTGATAACCTTTCAGAGCATGAAGAAGAGAGATTATTGAAAACTCTGAAGCACCGTGCTACTATTGGGTATACTATTGATGATCTTAAGGGCATTAGTCCCACTCTATGTCAACATAAAATTAATTTGGAAGAAGATGCTAAACCAGTTTGTGATCATCAACGCTAGTTGTGGAACAGATGATGAAGGCTCGCGTCGAGAAATCCCGCGTCATGGACAGAATGAAGAAGATGGCGGAGGAGACGTGCAAGGAGATGGAGGTCGTGGAGGCGATGAAGAAGTAGTTACGACTCCGCGGTCAATTAGATCATTTGGGGTGATAATCTTCCTTCTTCTTTTGCTCCTATGTTTCATCTTTTGCTTCGGGTGTTTCGCCGCACGTGTCACGTTCTCTACGAGGCATGAATAGAACAATGGTTTTTTTTGAGGTAATGAATAGAACAATGCTAACAATGATATGACTAGCAAATTAGATCATTTTTTATCGCCATATGGCACTGGGCTGCTGTGTTTCGTGCTCCTCCGTCGTAGTACTACTCCAGTGGAAAACTTGAGTATACCACACGGTTGTTTGCTCCTCCTCGATCTGGTCGTTGGCGCATTTATACGAGCAGTCAAATCACAAGGCCCCGCCTTCCAACAGTAATGAGCCATCAAATCACGAAGGCCCTCGCCTCTCGTGAAACCGACCAAGCTAGACTGCCCCGCCCTCTAGCCTTTTAAAAATGTATACTTTTGTACAGCAGTAGTATCGATGGATTGCGCCATGGAGCAAAACTTGAAATTAAAAAAAAGGTGGTACATATAGAGAGCGCTCGTCGCCAAATTATGCATATAGTACTATTAAAAAGTCTAGTCACAATAATGGTGTCCAGCACAACCCACCCCTCAAATAAAACTAAGAGGGTGCTTGGATACGTTTTAGTCCCATGACTAAAAGTAGTGGGACTAAAACATGCTAGCCTCACCCATGCTTGGATCCAAATACTAAAAAGGCTAAAATCAAGTTAATGAGCATTTATTATCCTCCAAACCCTCTAATCCAGAACTCGCATGTGTTAAAGGAGAGGAGTTAAATGAGTAGAGAGAGGACTAATCCACATTTTAGTAGGGGTACCCCTGACTAAAAAAGTTTAGTCTCAAGACTAGTTTTAGCCCCTCTTTAGTCAGAGGTGCTTGGAACTTTAGCCTCTTAAAGACACCATTTTTAGTCAGACTAAAATAAGTCCCTTGGATCCCAGCACCCTCTAAGAATCCTGGAATTCTTTGACAAAACTAAGCACCCTGAAATTCTTTGACAACTAAACTACTGGCTATATGATGTTGGCCATATATATTGTACGTATATAATGTGAAGAAACGAGTGGTAGTACTATACCAACTAAAAGATGAAATGTAAGAAATACTAGTATGTACGACTGAAGAGTTAAAGTAACGAGAAGAAACATAACATAGTTCTGCTGGGGGCTCAACACAACACACCCCTCAAATTAAATTAAGCACACCTGAAATTAAACTTTGCAACTATTCTGGTAGACACTACATTAGAACCACCATGAGCAACGACACTGCCACCTTACTCAGAGTCCTCGTCCACGTCCTCAACTTCATCCTTGTCCCTCTTCCTCTTGGCCGATACTTCTTTGCTTGAACCACACACTTGGCTGTTGCTCTTCATCCAACCCTTGTAGATATTGAAGCAAAGGTAGCCATCCATTGCAGCGTAGTGGGTGTGGTCTATATCTAGTACATTCCGCTGCCATGTATGACGATGAAACATGTATGGAGGTTTCTCTTGTTTACCGTACGAAGGATGAACCATGGCTCCTGCCAGGGTCAGCATTGAAGGCTGACGAGAGGACACCAGCCGATTCTTCTGGAGGTCAAAGGGGTTGCCTACAACGAGACCTATCCGACGCAGGACATCCCTGTCGTTTTTAAAGTCTACAGTAACGAATTTCACTATTTTGTCCTTGAGGAAGTTCTTAAAATCCTGGCACTCAACGTCGGCATGGCATATGTGGTAGACCAAGCAAACGTTATGTACGCAAACCTGGATCACGGCGGGCTTCTTCCTCTCTTCGTCCTTTGGATCCTTCTCTGGTCCCAGGACTGTGGTGTACTCAACATCTAGCCCAACGACCCACTCATCATCTGAGTTTTCGAACATGCGTCTGAAGCGAGAAAGGCATCCTTTCACCGTCGCGGAAGAACGGGTGTAGATGATGTCGAACTCATCGCCGGTGACGGTTCTAACCTTGTACTCACCGCCGATCGTGGAGATTTGGGACGCCATGGATTTGGGAGGAGGGTTAGGATTAGTGGAACTGCCGTAATGTGAATGGACGGGACGACTAGCAATACAAAAAAAAAGACACATCCGTGACATTTTGGGCTGAACGAAATTTTTTTCTGTCATACATATGACACTTCTATGACGATAATTGTGACAAAACCCGGTATCATCGTAGATGTGGTAGGCTCCTACTTCTATGACAAAAAATCATGACAGGAAATGGGCTTTTCGTCCTGGGCGGGCCGGAGATGCAGCTACATGACATTCTTTGGGCCGTCCATGACGGAAAAAACCATGGTAGAAGCGAGGGGAAGGAAAATTTCGGGGAGTTCCCGGTTACGGTGGGAGGTCGGGGGCCGAGCGATGCGCGTTTCTCTCGTACATGTACGCGCGTGTGTGTGAGGCGTTGGCTCTAACTGAACCCGAGCGAGGCGTTGGGCTCTAACTGAACCCGAGCGAGGCGTTGGGCTCTAACTGAACCCGAGCGATTGCACTGCAGGCTACGCGTTACTAAACCCGAGCGATCGATCGATGGCTGTTAACTGAACCCGATTGAGCGATTCCTTGGCTACTGCTGCTAACTGAAGCCGGTCGATGGGATGAACAGTGAGCGTTGCGGGGGGGGGGGGTGGATGAACAGTGAGCGGTGGCGTTGCCTCTGGATGAACAGGACCCCCGTGGTGTGGTGGAGGGCTGGATGAACAGTAGACGGTGGAGGGGTGCCCGTGGAGGGGTGGATGAACAGGACCCCGTGGTGTGGAGGGCAGGATGAACAGTAGACGTGGAGGGGTGCCCGTGGAGGGGTGGTTGAACAGGACCCCGTGGTGTGGAGGGCTGGATGAACAGTAGACGGTGGAGGGGTGGTTGAACAGTAGCCGGTGGAGTAGCGCGCGGTGGAGCTGGATGAACAGGAGCCCGTGGATTAACAGTCGCAGGTGGAGGCTGGAGGAGGTCGAGGCTGGAGGAGGTCGACGGTGGAGATGAACAGTATCCCGTGGAGTCCCGTTTTGCGTTAAGCCACACCCCTCCCGATGAACAGGACCCCCGTTTCGACCGTAGGAGGTCCGCTTCCTCCGTTTTGCGGTATGCCACACCTCTCTTGATCAACAGGACCTCCGTTTCCTCCGTAGGAGGTCCATTTCCTCCGTTGTGCGGTATGCCACACCCCTCCCGATCAACAGGACCCTCGTTTCGATCGTAGGAGGTCCGTTTCCTCCGTTTTGCGGTACGCCACACCCCTCCCATCTACAGGACCCCCGTTTCGACCGTAGGAGGTCCGTTCCTCCGTTTTGCGGTACGATCAACAGGACCCCCGTTTCGTCCGTAGGAGGTCCATTTCCTCCGTTGTGCGGTATGCCACACCCCTCCCGATCAACAGGACCCCCATTTCGACCGTAGGAGTTCCGTTTCCTCCGTTGTGCGGTACGCCAGGCCTTGTTTCCATCGCCTCTTCGTCCAAGCCCTCCCAATGAACACGACCACGCATTCCGTTCTGACCCATGAACACGACGAAGACACTGTTTCTCCGTTCCGACCCAGCCATGTACACGAGCCCTCGCCGTACGTATGCGCGAGTAGGCGTTCGAGACCCCGCCCGTATGTACACATATGTGGCCGTATTTTCCTTCTTGCACCCTGGCCGCCTCTACTACGACACCTGCGTGCCTCTACATCCACCAGTATATATGTACGTACACGTTCGTGACCAGAATGACAATGCTACGTACGTTTCGACCAGGTGGGTCCTGACTGTCAGGCACTTCCTCGCCTGCGAAGATGTAGCTGGTGGGTCCCAGCAGTCAGGGGGCGAATCGTTTTTTTTGCCCGGACGCACTTCCTTGTGCGAAGATGTAGCTGGTGGGTCCCAGCAGTCGGGGGGCCGGTGGGTCCAAGCAGTCAGGGGGGCGAATCCTTTTGGTTTTATTTTTTTGCCCGGATGCACTTCCTTGCGTGCGAAGATGTAGCTGGCGGGTCCTAGCAGTCAGGGGGGCGAATCGTTTTTTTTTCCCGGACGCACTTCCTTGCGTGCGAAGGTGTAGCTGGTGGGTCCCAGCAGCCAGGGGAAACATTTTTTTCGCGAAATACGGTGGCCCGTCTGGTGGGTCCCTGCTGTCGGGTGGAGGAATCATTATTTTCCGCGTAATAAGAAGGCACTTCCTTGCTGCCGCCGTGGACCCAGCTGTCAGCCTCTCCACGCACAGTCCACATCCGATGGAAGTCGTTCCTTGACCATGTTGACCACGCCGCGCCGAGAGCACCAGGGCGGTGGACGACGGCCAGGCCTAGGAAGGGGACGACGGGGAGCCGGGGAAGACGCGGCAGTGGAAGCCTCCGCGCGCGCGGAGAGGAGTACGAGGGTTCACTGGTTCGGCTGTGGTGTGAGGTTGCCGTCGCCGCAGGGCCTGGCCAGCGATGGGAATAGTAGGGGGCGGTGAGGCCTCCGCGGTAGCACAGTCGGCCACGGGAGGCAGGAGCAGGCGGCACGACCGGCGCTACTTTGGACGGCTGGAGCAAGAAGACCAGAGGTTGAAGAAGCACTACGGCCGTTGGATGGACATCGTACGGTCACTGCAGCTAGAATCGTTTATATTGACTAAGTTGACAAAGCCCTTGGTACGTCAACTTAGTAGGCCCACAGGTCAGCTTCCGAAACGGTGCGCCCCAGATGTCAGGGGGAGGAATCATTTTTTGGGCGGGTGAAGCTAGAATATCCGAGATTGAAGAAGAAGCACGACATCCGTTGGATGGACATCCAACGGCCACTGCTGCTAGAACCGTGTGTTGACTATAAGTTGACAAAGCCTTGCATACGCGTCAACTCTGTTTTTTTAGGGGACGCGTCAACTTAGTAAGGCCAGAAGTGTGTGGCAGAGAACTTATAGCCCATTTGAGATTTGTAAGAATGTGTAGCCCATTTTTGAATTCTAATGGAATTACTACAGCCCATTTACAGTTTGTTAAAAGTACAACCATTTCAACCAACCGTTCAAAACAGAATTCAATAAAATTTCCCACATATTGATGGGATCCGAAATATGTTTATCCCGAAATTTCTAGTCATATTAAATACAATTTCAATATAAATTTATATTACGTAAAAATCCAACAAAACATTGCGCTCGCAACAATTAATGAAATTAAAATTTTCAATATCCAAAAATAATATTTTATAAAGTAATCACGTGTTTGGTGCATTTTTTTATAGTTACTGCCCAGTTTTTATAATTACATCCCATTTATTATTTCTGAAAGCCCATTTTCTTGGTAAGCCTAATGCATCCCTCCTAGGAAAGATTTGCAGCCCAGTGGGGCGGAGAATAACTACTTGACCTTGCCTGGGTATTCCTAAAAAAAGTATAGCTGGGCTAGCCATTTTCAGCTTGAAAAAAATTCATATCTGGGCTGGATATCTGGCATGGGCTAGACGGGCCACAGCCCGCCCAGTTAATACCTGCAGCGATGTTTTCGTTGTTGATCAGAGGAGAAAAATTAATATCTGGGCTAAACATCGAAAAACTCTGCAGTGCTCACACCTCAAAAACACAAATACTACTCGAGCTGCTTGGTCCCAGCTGTCGGCCGCTTCTTGTGTAATTCTCTCGTTTATTGACTACTACATAGGTTGACAATGGTGTTGGACCGTGATATCAGGAAACCAGGGGGAAGCAAAATAAATAACTCCAGCGAGCGCTTCCACCTCTGCCTCATTGTCTCCCGTGGAAACCCCATTCCTCCCTTTTTTTGCTCGGGCAAGGACCAATGCATGCAGCACGTCCATGCAGTTATTAGGCAAGAAATAAAAGAGCTTTGCATGCTATGAATTATGATGGTCTGCATGGGTAGCTATAAGGCATCCTCTTAACTGCTGTGATTAAATGTTGTGTTTAGAAGAGAGAAATATTCTTCTTTTCCACCAATCTGCTTGCACCTAGGTCGTGATGCACCTTCTAATACGACTTATTCACCTAGACGGAGGGAGTATAGTTTTATACATATATATATAATAAGGAGGACTTGCGTACGTGAGGCTATGGACCTGTGGGTCCCCATTGTCATCCTCTCCAAGTAAAGTCATCTCCTCGCCCGCGCGCGCTTTCCGCCCGAAATAGTCAGCGCCGCCCGTCCCGCTTCCCGGTGCAGGCGATTGCTCCGCCTTCAAACGACACAAGTGACGTCCGTCCGTCCATATGCCGCCCACATTAATGATACGCGGTTGCCGAGGTGGCTACTCCGGCGCCACACGTTCGTCCCTCCGCCCGCCCACCATTGCTATATAAACTGCTGCGCCGGCCATAGCCGCAGTCATCCACATCCGTTCCCTTTCTCCTGTCCACATCACTACTGCCCACAATGGCTTCCTCGCGCTCCAGCGCTCTTCAGGACGGGTGGACGACGGACCACAAGGAGATGGCAGCCATTGCTGCCGACCGGCTGGTCGGCAGGTAGCCGGAGGACGACGACGTCCCAATGGAGAACATGGAAGTCGACGATCCGGCGCCAACCCCCTCCTCCGCGCCATCCTCGCCGGTGCATTGCACCATGACCATCGGCGAGGCCCGTGCCCAATATATGGACAGTGTGAGGCGGATGCGTCAGGAGGAGTTCCTGGAAGCGTAGGCCGACGCCGCCTACAACCACCATCTCCTCCAGGAGCACCTACAGGCGGAGGAGCAGATCGCCGCGGAGCGTGTGGAGTGTGCGGAGCAGGAGGCGCTGCTCGACTCGTACTTGTCGGATTTCGGGTTCCGGCAGACCCTTGAGGTTCGAACACCGGGGTGCGCGCGGAGATTTCGCCTCCTACCTACCTGCACCCCTCCGCCACGCTAGGATCAAAGCTATGGGAAGAACAGCACAAGAGACACAGGGTTTATACTGGTTCGGGCCACCATTGTGGTGTAATACCCTACTCCAGTGTGTGGTGTGTGGATTGCCTCTTGGGCTGATGATGATGAACAATACAAGGAAGAACAGCCTCGCGAGGGTCTGTTCTTGGCTGGGGCGATGAACTGCTGGGAGGAGTTCAGCCACCTTTCTCTCTTTCTCTCTCTCTCTCTCTCTGCTTCTAACCTCTCTAACGAGCCTCTTTCTTCCTACCACCCAACCCCCTTGCTCTGTGCCTGGCTGGTCCTATTTATAGAGGCCCTGGTCCTCTTCCCAAATATCGAGCAGGAAGGGAGCCAACAATGGTGGGCTAATTTGAAGGGGGACAACAAGTATCAGCTATCCTGACAAAAGTAGTCTTCGTTTGCGCAAAGCTCTGGTGATGACGCCGTCCTGGGCTCCACGGTGACCTCCGTCTCGTAGTCCTCCTAGTCTTGGTCTCGTTGCACCGAAATGGCAACATTTGCCTGATGCCTCGGTACTCCACGGCTGCGCTTGCCCCCTTTGCACCAAAGAGGAAAGGAGGACGCTGCGCAGGCTGGCACCCGCCTGGCACCCTGAGTCGTCATGGCTTGCGTCATGGCACCTTGTGAGGTGCCCTGCCTTGATCTCTCCGCCTCCTCGTGAGCCAGCCTGACGAGGCCGTGCCTGAGGAGGCTCCGCGTCGTCCGCCCACGAGACTTGGTCCCTCGCGAGGGTCTTGAGTTTGTGTTGGTGAAGATGGGCCGTGCTGGGCCCCCCTTTGAGCCACGCCGTAGGCCGCAGGCAGGCAAGTCTGGGGACCCCCGTTCCCAGAACGCCGACAGTAGCCCCCGGGCCCAAGGCGCGCCCAGACTTGGCCGTGCAGGGAGGCGGAAGGGCAAGAAAGAAGCGTCGCGGGCCCTAACAGCCTGTGGCCTTGGGCGCCGCGTGGCGGTTGACTGGACATGGGCGCCTCCACTTCCCCACGGCGCCTCGGCAACTGCACAGATTGGACAAGACCCTGCATGCAAAGCCGGTCATGATTACCTGCGATCGTGGAGGTCGGCGCTTGGCCTCCGCCGCTATAAGTATGGACCGGCGCGCGCCCTTCTAGTTCATCCCCCCTTGCTTCTCCTTTTTCTTCATGGCCCCGTCGAGGAGGTTCTCAGGCGCCGAGAAGGGGAAGGCTTGCCGGGTTGAGCCCGCCTCTCCCCCACCCAAGCGCGGCCGAGGGCGCCCTCACAAGCATCCTGTGGCCACCACGGTGGCTCCCCGCGGCCGTGGAGGCGATCTTCAGCACGGCGACGGGCGGATTGCTGCCGCCAGGGGGCGCGCTCCGGCTGTGCGTCCCCCCAGGCCGCGCGTTCGTGCTGCTGAAGTGCTGCCGGAGTTCATCGTGTGGTCGGCGGAGCCGGCTAGCACCCGGCTTCCGCTTCCTCGCTTCCTCCTCGGCGAGCTCCCGGCCAGCGCCCCGGGCGGCCTCTAGCTCCCGGACGACATTTGCTGCAGCCGGGCCTCATGGGTCTCTTTGGAGGTCTCCGCGGCCGGGAGCCTATCCCTGGCCCGCGGTTGGCAGATGCTTGCCCGCGTGCGTGGCCTGAGCCGTCGGTGCACCCTACACTTCAAGTTCGACGGCGATGCCACCCTCTACGTGAGGGTGTTTGGGGAAGATGGTCGCCGCGCGGGGTGTTGCCCCGGGGATGACGACCGCGGCTGGGAACCCAGCTCCGGTGATGATGGAGAGAGCAGCGCTCGCGCGGCTGGCGGTGTTCGGGGTTCCCCAAGCTTCTCCGGTTCTTCTTCAGGCGGCGACTCCTCTAGCGGTGGCCGCGATCAGCCTCCACGTCGCCGTATCTGCTTGGGGGGTGGCAACGTGTCCGCCCGCCGTCGCGCCCTGGTGAAGCGCGAGAGGGAGTCCGCCTGAGCTCCGGAGGCAGCTCGGGCCTTCCCTGTGGGCCGGTGTGAGGCGAGCCGCGCCGGATTTGTTCTTCCTTTTCCCTTTTTCCTACGTAACAAAGACAATTGTGCGGAGCCCCGCGGGGGCATGTTTGGGTTATTGCTTGTCAATCATCATTTTGCTTTCGTTACTGTACCTTCCGGCTATGTGCCCGAGCGTGGATAGTTCCCGGCCCCGGCCGTGGGGGGGCGACCGACCCAGGCCCTTTGTTTGTGTCACGGTGCCCGTGGGGCACGGACTGGAGGGGTGCTCCTGTAAGGGGCCCAGGTCGCAAACTCTTTGAGTGACTAGGATAGGAACACTCGCGAGGGCGCTCGGCTCTCCCCCTCGCGAGGCCTTGCATAAGAGAAATCGAGGCAGGAGAGTGAAAAGCCAAAGAACCGCAAGCCAAAGACGGCAACAACTTCAATAAAACTCCAAGCGAAGAGGAACAAGCCAACTGCGGAAAGAAAATGAAAAGCCGCGTCCGGCACCTAGTCTAGTCTTTGATGTCTTCTCACCAGCGCGGAACTAAGTGCTGCCACTGGGCGTGGGAGGGAGCCCCAGGGCCTGAGGCCGACGCTCCTGAGACTCCGGGGCGTGTACAGCCCCAACTCATTATTATATGAGAGTGTCACGGGCGGCGAGCTTCACAGGCGTTGGCCTTCTTCACAGGCTCCGGGCCTTTTCCAAAACGCGATAGCTTCATAGGGACTCACCTTGCTTCACAGGCTTCGGGCCTTTTCCAAAACGCGATAGCTTCACAGGCACTCGCCTTGCTTCACAGGCTCTGGGCCTTTTCCAAAACATGATAGCTTCATAGGCACTCGCCTTGCTTCACAGGCTCCGGGCCTTTTCCAAAACGCGATAGCTTCACAGGCGCTCGCCTTGCTTCACAGGCTCTGGGCCTTTTCCAAAACGCGATAGCTTCACAGGCACTCGCCTTGCTTCACAGGCTCTGGGCCTTTTCCAAAACATGATAGCTTCATAGGCACTCGCCTTGCTTCACAGGCTCTGGGCCTTTTCCAAAACGCGATAGCTTCACAGGCACTCGCCTTGCTTCACAGGCTCTGGGCCTTTTCCAAAACGCGATAGCTTCACAGGCACTCGCCTTGCTTCACAGGATCTGGGCCTTTTCCAAAACGTGATAGCTTCACAGGCACTCGCCTTGCTTCACAGCCTCTGGGCCTTTTTAGGGGTAGAACCTCCGGAGGTGCTGGATGTTCCATGCATTCTGGACCGGCACTCCCTCCTGAGTCTCCAAGCGCGCGGAGCCAGGCCTGGAAACATGAACAACCTTGAACGGGCCCTCCCATATGGGAGAGAGCTTGTGCAATCCCTCCCTGGAGAGAACCCGCCTGAGCACGAGGTCTCCTACCTCAAGAGTCCTGGGGCGGATGTTGCGGCGGTGATATTGCGGCAGTGATATCGCCGCAGTGCTTGTTGGTACCTCGCCGCTCGCAGCGCGGCTTCCCGGCGACGCTCCTCCCCCAGCACGAGGTCCGTCCCCCGCATGGCGTCCTGCTGCGCCTCGTCGAACGCCAGGACCCGCGCGGAGCGACGTCTGACCTCGTGAGGGAGGACTGCTTCTGCTCCGTAGAACAGGAAGAACGGGGTCTCTCCAGTCGGCTTGGTCGCGGTGGTGCGGATGGACCACAGCACGGACTGCAGTTCGTCGTACCAACCTCTGCCGCAAGCCTCCATCTTCTTCTTGAACGTCCTGGTCTTGAGGCCCCTCAGGACCTCCGCGTTGGCTCGCTCGGCCTAGCCGTTGCTTCGGGGGTGTGCCACTGAAGCGTAGCATATCTGCGTTCCAAGGTTAGCACAGTATGTTTTGAAGAGGTTACTGGTGAACCGCGAACCGTTGTCCGTGATGATGCGATTCGGCACCCCGAACCGGCTCATGATGCCCTTGATGAACTTGACTGTGGAACCCGTAGGAATGGTGCGGACAACCTCCACTTCAGCCCACTTGGTGAACTTGTCCACGGCAACGTAAAGGTAGCGATAGCCCCCTGGCGCCAGAGGAGACGGACCCAAGATGTCGAGCCCCCAGACAACGAGGGTCCGTGATGACGAATGATGTCCGCAGTCTCCACCGTGTATATCTTCCAGTAGTTCCTTCCCTTGCTCCCTGGAGATGCAGCGCAGGGATACATCGTTTGGTCGCTTCCGGTAGAGCTCTCCATCTTTGATGCAGTATGCCGTGGCCTGGCGCGCCACTCGCTCTGCTTCCTCCTCCTTCTCCGGCAGGGTCCCTTGCGTTAGGTAGCTCCGGAGCTCCGTGATCCAACATCCCTCCTGAGGTTCCATCGTCAGGAGCAGGCGTGCTCCCGAGGCCGGGCCACAAGCCGGAGCTCCGGAGGCAGGTGGCTGAGGGAGCTCCTCCCTGGGCTGAGCCGTGTTTGATAATGACGGTAAGGCTGAAGGCTTGAAGAGCCGCTCCTCGAAAACGCCAGGATCCTGAGGTAACCGCCTGGACGCGCGTTTGGAGATGCCATCGGCTTCCTGATTGGTGCCACGGGGCACATGCTGCAACTCCAACCCCCAGAACTGCTTCTCCATCCTGCGGACCTCTGCAAGGTAGGCCTCCATGTGCTCATCCTTCGGCCCGTACACCTTGTTGGATAAATTGCCAAGGAGCTGCGAGTCGCCCTTGATGGTGAGGCATTTCACCCCCAGGGCAGCTGCGGCCTTCATGCCTGCTATTAAACCTTCATACTCCGCTATGTTGTTGGAGACCTTTTCGCCTTGCTGGAAACAAAGCTGCACGGTGTAATAGAGCTTGTCCTGGGTGGGCGATATAAGCACCGCCCCAGCCCCTGCGCCTTGTCTGGAGAACGCCCCATCGAAGTACATGACCCAGCCTTCTGGCGCCTCGCTTCCCGGGGACAGGGACCGATCCTCGTCGGCCTTGAGGCCTGGCGCCTCCGTCCATTCTGCCACAAAATCCGCCAACGCTGCTCCCTTGATGACTCTGGTCATGCTGAATTCGAGCTGAAACGCTTGCAGCTCTATGTTCCACTCAGCGACCCTCCTAGCTGAATTGGGGCTCCTGAGCACCCTCTCCAGGGGGTATGACGAGACGACCTTGATGGGGTGACCCTGAAAATAGTGCCGCAGTTTGCGCAAAGCCACCAGTAGCGCGAGGAGGAGTTTTTGAGGCATGGGGTACCGTGCTCTTGCATCCCGCAGCACTGTGCTGATGAAGTACACTGGGTGCTCAACGAGGTGGAGTGCGTCAGTGCTGGTGGCTCCCTTCGGAGACCGTGGCGCCTCTTGAGGCAATGAGGCCTCCTGAGACTGGCCATCTGGAAGAGGGGCCTCTTCCGCCTCTGGTGCGCCCCTCTGCGGCGACTGATCCTCCTCAGCCGTGATGGCGGTTTCTGTGGGCCTTCCTTGTCCCTGTTCTGCCTTATCCCGGGCTGCTGCCGTGGTTTTGATCTGGCGCTCCTCTCTGACTGCTACCAAGGCTGCGCTAGCGGAGTAGGGAGTGGCGGCGAGGTAGAGCACCAGGGGCTCCTGAGGGCGCGGGGCCACCATGACCGGTGGGCCGGTCAGGTATCTCTTGAGATCCTGGAACGCCTTGTCGGCCTCTTCAGTCCACTCGAAGGGCCCCTTTTTCTTCATTAGTTGGAAGAAGGGCAGGGCTCATTCCCCCAACTTGGAGATGAAGCGCCCTAGCGTGGTCACGCGCCCCGTGAGCTTCTGCATTTCTCTGAGGGTCTTTGGCAGGCTCATGTCTTCCACCGCCTTGACCTTCTCCGGGTTAGCCTCGATGCCTCGGTGGGACACGAGGAAACCCAAGAGCTTGCCCGAGGGGACTCCGAACACACACTTCTCTGGGTTGAGCCGTAGGTTCACTGCGTTGAGGCTCGCGAAGGTTTCCTCCAGGTCTTGTTACAAGGTCCTGGCCTCCCGAGATTTTACCACGATGTCATCGATGTAAGCTTCAACATTCTCCCCGAGCTGCGGGCCCAAGGTGATATGCATCAACCGCTAAAAGGTCGCCCCTGCATTACGCATCCCGAATGGCATGCAGGTGTAGCAGTACACCCCGCACGGGGTTAGGAAGGCCGTCTTCTCGACGTCTTCCACCGCCATCCTGATCTGGTGATACCCAGAGAAGGCATCCAGGAAGCATAACAGGTCGCATTCCGCAGTGGAATCAACGATCTGGTCGATGCGGGGGAGCGGGAATAGATCTTGCGGGCACGCTTTATTGAGGTTGGTGAAGTCGACACACATGCGTTCCTTCCCTCCCTTCTTCGGCACAACGACAGGGTTGGCCAACCAATCTGGGTATCGGACCTCACGAATGACCCCAGCGGCCTCTAATTTGTGGGTCTCTTGGACGATGAAGGCCTGCTTTTCTGTGGACTGCCGCCTGGCCTTCTGCTTCACAGGGCGCACGTTGGGGCACATGTTGAGGTGATGCTCGATTACGCTCCTAGGGATCCCTGCCAACTGGTCCAGCTCCCAAGAGAATACCTTCTTGTTTGCATGCAGGAACACGACCAGGGCCTCCTCCTGCTCGGGTTTGAGGTGGGCGCCTATGGTGAAAGTGGCGTTGGTGGACCCGTCCTCATCGACGGGTACCTGCTTGGTTTCTGCCTTGTCTTGGGTGAACAACTGCTTCTTCTTGGCGGGCGCAGCCCCCTTGGGCTCGGGGGCCCCCAAGTCGGCAGGCTGTGCCGACGCTGCTGTCCTGAAGACGAGCTTGAGCACCCGCAGAGCGTCACCGGTATCCCCGTGCACGGTGAGGACACCGCTGCTCCCGGGCATCTTCATGAGGTTGTACGCCGGGTGCGTTGCGGCCATGAACTGGGCCAGCGCTGGGTAGCCGAGGATGGCGTTATAGGGGAGGCCGACGGGGGCGATGTCGAAGTCGACCAGCTCCGTGCGGAAGTTGTCGTAGGTGCCGAAGGTCACTGGGAGCCGGATCTGCCCCAAGGAGCTGGACGACCTGCCCCCAACGCCTGAGAAGGGCCGGCTGGGCTGCAACCATTCCAGGGGTATGCAGAGGAGGTTGAAGGCCTCGACTGAGAGCATGCTGAGGCCCGCCCCGCCATCAATGAGTTCTGGTGACGGCCACCTGGCAGATGGTGGGGGTGCATAGCATGGGAGTGCGCCCGAGCAGGCCGAGTTGGAGGGGTGGTCCTCTGGGCTGAAGCTCAGGCTGGTCTCGGGCGCCGCCTGATCCAGGGGAGCCCCCTGCCGCGTGGAAGCGGCGCTGACCCGGCGGATGAACGGCTTGACGTGGTAACTTGTAGGCGGCACCTGCGAGCCGCCCAAGAGGGCCGCGATGACTGGGGGTGTTGGTGCAGCGCGATAGGCGGGGAAGAGGTTGCAGGGCTCCATGGGAGCGCGGAGCACACGGGACGAAGAACCAGCTGGGGTGAGCGAGTGAGTTGCGGTGCGGCCGTCTTGCCGCATGGACAGATGCCGGGACTATGCTTGCCGCTCGTCCCCCGCCGGGCCGGTGGCGGCGTTGACGGCCGGTGGCGGGGAACGGCGGGGACGCCCGCCGACAGGGGCCGTCTGGGCGACGTAGGAAGCAAAGGCCGCCCGGCGTTCTGCGCGGGCCCGACGAGCGTCAGACATGGGCGCGATGGTTGGAGGAGAACGGAGCGGTGGAAGACGAATTCCGGCACACCCCTACCTGGCACGCCAAATGTCGGATTTCGGGTTCCGGCAGACCCTTGAGGTTCGAACACTAGGGTGCGCGCGGAGATTTCGCCTCCTACCTACCTGCACCCCTCCGCCACGCTAGGATCAAAGCTATGGGAAGAACAACACAAGAGACACAGGGTTTATACTGGTTCGGGCCACCGTTGTGGTGTAATACCCTACTCCAGTGTGTGGTGTGTGAATTGCCTCTTGGGCTGATGATGATGAACAATACAAGGAAAAACAGCCTCACGAGGGTCTGTTTTTGGCTGGGGCGATGAACTGCTGGGAGGAGTTCAGCCACCTTTCTCTCTCTCTCTCTCTCTCTGCTTCTAACCTCTCTAACGAGCCTCTTTCTTCCTACCACCCAACCCCCTTGCTCTGTGGGTGGCTGGTCCTATTTATAGAGGCCCTGGTCCTCTTCCCAAATATCGAGCGGGAAGGGAGCCAACAATGGCGGGCTAATTTGAAGGGGGACAACAAGTATCAGCTATCCTGACAAAAGTAGTCTTCGTCTGCGCAAAGCTCTGGTGATGACGCCGTCTTGGGCTCCACGGTGACCTCTGTCTCATAGTCCTCCTAGTCTTGGTCTCGTTGCACCGAAATGGCAACCTTTGCCTGATGCCTCGGTACTCCGCGGCTGCGCTTGCCCCCTTTGCACCAAAGAGGAAAGGAGGACGCTGCGCGGGCTGGCACCCGCCTGGCGCCCTGAGTCATCATGGCTTGCGTCATGGAACCTCGTGAGGTGCCCTGCCTTGATCTCTTCGCCTCCTCGTGAGCTATCCTGACGAGGCCGTGCCTGAGGAGGCTCCACGTAGTCCGCCCCACGAGGCTTGGTCCCTCGCGAGGGTCTTGAGTTTGTGTTGGTGAAGATGGGCCGTGCTGGGCCCCCCTTTGAGCCACGCCGCAGGCCGCAGGCAGGCAAGTCTGGGGACCCCCGTTCCTAGAACACCGACAGTACTGCTCCGCCCGTAAGGGCCACCTCGAGCACTGGTGGTACAGCATGCGGATGGCGGAGGCTGCGGCCGCCTACAAAGAGGCTAGCAAAGAGGGTGATGAAGCGGGCAAGGCGCTGTTTGGCGAGACCGAGGACGAGGCAGAGGACAATGCTGGCTCCGATGAGTCCCCGCTCTGCTGGCGTCAACGAGGCCCTACTCCGCCGAGGCCCTGCGGCGCCAACAACGAGGCAGAGGACACCACCGGCTCCGCCGAGGCCCTGCCCCGCCAACAACGAGGCAGAGGACATCGCCGGGTCAGCCGAGGCCCCACCCTGCCGGCAATGCGGGGGAGGATTTCCACTGCTCCGCTGAGGCGCCGCCCGCCGACAACGAGACAGGGGACATCACCGGCTCCGCCGAGGCCCCGCCCGCTGCCAACGAGGTCGTGCCACACAGAAAACGAGGAAGAGTAGAACACGATAGGTCGCCGCTGCTCGGGTCCAAGTAAGGCCACCGCTGCTACCCTCCTGTTGAAGCCAAGCTAGGCGGGTTGACCATTGACGGCCGGTTAGCTTCTTGGTGGTGACGTGGAGTCGGGGAGTTCTGCTGGAGAATAACGCTGCTTCTACTTAACTGTTGGTGCAGTTTGCTGAATGACACGTGGGCCCAACAGGCCACATGTCAGTTACGCAACTGCACCTATAGTTAAGTCACTGAAGCTTCTGTTTGGCTCAGCGGGACACAGGTGGGTAGCTTCAGTTAATTAATTATACCTCCTTCGTCACCAAGCTTCCTCCTTCGTGGATCTCATTGGCACTCTTGATGTGGAAGAAAAGGCGAGAGCAAAGGACACACATGCTTGAGGAATTGAGGGAGGATCAAGTGCCAATATGGTACAGAAGAACTTCCAGCCCCACAAGTTCAAGAACAAGGGCAAGTTTGATGGTAAAGCAAAGTTTGATGGGAAGAACAAGGCTGTGCAACACACGAACTTCGAGAATAAGAATGACAAGAAGAAAGGTGTTTGTCATGTGGTGATCCTGATCATTGGGCTCCTAGTTGCCCTAATCTCTATGACAAGCTAGGCCGGTTAATTAATTATACATCCAGCACACCCCTTTATAGTTGAAATGTAATGAATTCCAGCATGTTTATATGAAATCTGACCATGTATGGATGAATTTATTTCGATTAGTTCGAATTCCTGTATCACTGGCATTGGATGAACATGCAAAACAATACGTACTAGCATTATTCCCAGGGTGATCACCTCGTTTGCAGCAGTTTCACATGTACTCCCTCCGGTCCTTTCTAGTCTGCATACAAGTTTTGTCTGCAGTCAAAGTATCTCTACTTTGACCAATCTTATACAAAAAAGTATGCATTTACACAATGTGCAAAGTAAAAAGGAACGGAAGGAGTACAAAGAGTTTGAGCAGCTTTTTAGCGTTTTTGTACATTGTAATCAAACACACAGGCCTGGCAATCCATAGAGAACATTCAAAACAATCGATGATTATGCATCTCAGTGACTCACATGTCAGAGGCAATATTTACTTCACAACTAAAGAATAAAGAAAAAATTGATCGACGCTGCTGACAGCAAAGGGTGTCCCATTCGAAAATATCAAATGCATGTCTTGCTAAAATCAATGAGCAAAATTTGACAAGGTTGTCCCATTCCAAAATATCAAATGCCTGCGGTTGTGGAATGGACAGGGTTTGCCATCAGTTTGGACATTGACATGGCACCTCGTGCTAAATAAACCAGCTGTTCTTTTTGTGCAGTTCCACCAAAATCAACCAAATTCACGCGTAGCTTGTATGATTTCGCCCTTATATGTTGCAACGCCTTGAACTTATCGGCACCTCCTTTCTTGTGGTGAAAATGAATGATTCGATGTATTCATGAACATTTTGTGCAGTTCCCATTGAAATCAAGCTGAGCACCCCTGTTTGCACAAATACAAAAAAGTGATTAGTATAGAGCAAATTGTACTATGAATTGACAGTTTCAACAGGCACATACATGGTCCATGTAGAGCACACTTTTAGAAAAATGGAACTCACCAGAAAGAATCCTAGAACAACAGCAAAAAAATGGAGATTTTGTCAGTCCTTCCGAGCTGAAGTTAGTTTGGTCTTGTGGGGAGTAATGTAACCATCCTTCAACTGCTCCTTCTGATGATAAGATAGACAGGGCTTCTTCATCCTGGCATAATCGGAACTAGTCACTTCACGTACTCCATGTTCTTCTTCAGAGGAAGATGATCCTGTTGTGCAATGACAAGAGGACTACTAAATGCTAGCATCACTGTTTGCTCGAAAAAAAGTAAAGGAAATATTTAAAACAGCACAGATGAAGCACTTCTCAAGGACAATACCACTTTTTCATGACAGTATCTAAACAGTAGCACAACACCAATAGAGATGACAAAGCTCAATCATATGGATGAAATCAGTGGGCGAGTACCAACCTTTGTCAGGAGGCTTATTGTGTAGAGCATACAGATGAAGCATCTACGGTGGTGGCCAAGCTTACTATATACTCCTCGATTAGTTTAATGTTCCCAACATCTTCTTGTGCAGTTCCACTAAAATATATGGTATCTTCAAAGAAGATCCCTGTTTGCACAAGTAGAGATAATTACATATTACATTAAGAGTGGCATCAAATCAGTGGCAAAACAATTGCTCGTTACAGCCATAGCAAGAAATTAAGATGCAAAACTATATCATTACTTGTGCCATCACAGTTCCAATGCTTCATTACAGCACCGGGAGTTGATTTTTGTTTTTCTTCCCCTTCATCACTTGATTCAATAACAAACAAGCTTCACCTTCAATGTAAGATTTGGCATGTCAATTAGGGAGCACAAGTATAGTACTAAACTTAATTTTCTGATGAAAGTGGCAAAATACAGGCCAGCAGTTGTGAAATATCCTTATCTTACCTCAATGGGATATTATGGTGCACATACAGATTGGAAGTCTTGTCTCCATTTGTGTAGTTCACTAAAATCAAGCAACATTTTCGTACAACTAGCACAACATATGTATGCACACTGCAGAATCATGTGAAAGAAGGCTAGTACTGACCTCTCATGATGCGGAATTCAAACAACTCACAAGAAGAAGATCTGAACCTAATTTGGCTTAACGGATAGGAAGTAAGATCTCCTCTTGTGCAGTTCCACTAAGATCAAGCAATCAAGCAACGTTGTCGGTGTGACATTTTGGTTGAACTGCACAAAACACTCTTAAAACAAAAGTGTTGTGTGCAGTGCAACAAAAGGTCACAATGGCAACGAGGTGAAGCAGATAACCTTGTTTACACAGAGGTGCAAAGGAAACAATTAGTGGTCAATAACGGTGGATGACACAGAAGCCAACAAAAAGAAGCATCTACCTTATCTAAATGGGAAAGAAAGCAAGACAGTAGCATTTCTCAAATGGTGGCATTGATTAATAATAACATAGAGATTATATTAACAATAAAATTCGTTAAACATGTAATTTGCTTTTAACTGTGGCATTGCATCAATTTTGCAGCGGCATTATTAGAGGGTGTTTGTTTACAGGGACATTTTGGTGTAGGGACTAAAAAAACTCTGTGTCAGTCCGTGTTGGTCCTAGTTTTGTTCTCAGACGCCTTTCCCTATATGAGCGCAGCAAATCTAGTCCTGCTCAAACTCTACAGCCTTGTCCCTTCCTTTCCTTTTTGAACTAGTACTTTCGCCCCTTCATTTCCTTTTTGAACCATGTCCTAGATTTATGCGATACAACTTTCCCCACTACTTTCCCCCATTCCTTTCCTATTTGAACCACGTCCTAGATTAATGCTATACAACTTTCCCCCTTAATTTCCTCTTTGAACCATGTCCGAGATTCATGCTATATACAACTTTTCCCACTCCTTTCCTCTTTGAACCGCGTCCTAGATTCATGGTATACATGCAGCTAGAGTCATGCATGTGGAGTAAGTAAATTATACCTTAAGGTTCTTGGGGCATGGTTGGGCGGGCGACGGGACGGCGGCGAAGAAGAAGGGGTCGGAGGCCCTCCCGCGCCGCCGCTGGGTGGAAAGTGAACAGCTGCGCCGGTAGTCCCTCGCCGACGGCGACAGCGTTAAGCCTCCTTTCCCTTCCCGGCGGACGGATCCTGCCGGCTCTTTGAGCAGCAGTGAGGGGAGACAGAGGCCAACAAAGTCTTGTTTTCCTCTGGACAGGGCGAGAGAGTGTGAAAAGAGAAATTACAAGCGCTGAGGCTCGAGCGGGAGAGGGCGAGAGAGTGTGAAGAGAGCAACTACAAGCGCTGAGGCTCCAGCGTGTATATATATATATACTGGAGAGAGAGTGTGAAGCGTGCAAACCCTAGAAAACATTTTGACCAGTCAAAGAATCCTCCTGGCACAAATTATGCTCAAGTGTAGTTATCGAACCCGAGACCTCAAGTTTGATGAGCGAACAGGCTAACCAGCTACACAACCCTCCCGTTATGTTCAACGAGAGGGAAATAACCTTTTATACATTCCTGAATCCTTATTATAACATGCACACAAATTTTGGGCACTTGTATTTGACTTAAGTCAGTGTGCCACCGTATCTCGTATACTTACTACTCCCTCCGTCTAGGTGTAATAAGTCACGTTAGAAGGTGCAATGGGACCAAGGTGCGTGCGTGTGAGCGCGTGTGGATGCATGTGTGTTTAACACCATGTGTGTGTTAGAGAGAGCGACAGATCAACCTACTCCTACAGAGAGATGTTGTGTAGTGTACGATTTCAGCCGCAAGAGTTGGTGCATCCTCTCGTTTCCGGGCGTGTCCGGTAGGGACATGCGGACAGCTGCCACGGCCGCTCCTGACCAGCCTGGCCCACCCAAAGCCCCTCCATCGCCCGCGCGCGCTTCCCACCCGAAACGGTCAGCGCCGCTCCAAAGAATCGGTGCCGCATTCATGCCCGGGCAGAGCGGACGCGACCTCTCACTGGCGCAAGAGTGATGGTTGCTTCGTCCGTCCAACTTACTACTGGGTCTATGTGATTTGACGGCTCATTGGTATTTATTACTGAGGTCGTAGGACTGCTGGATGTCCCACGCTTTCGGCGAAAGGAGGTATACCTACTAGATTACAATTTTCTCCATTCTTACAGTGGAGGCGTGCAAGAGCAGTGAAAACACACAGGCTCAGTGATCCACATGTGGTTCATGGTGAAATCTCTACAAAGACTTATATTTAGGAACGGAGGAAGTACTAGTATAGTATGTACTGTAATTTATGAGCGAGATAAATTTGTACAATGCTATGAAGCTTCTAGCTTCTGTTAGATGTATCTTGCGTCCAAGGTTGCTCGTTGCAACATTTCATCAAATACAAAGGAGACTAACATGCATGCTATTGCATCTCAATGATTGACAGATCATAGCAAATATGTACTCCCTCCATTCCAAAATAAGTTCCTCAACTTTGTGCAAACTTTGCTACAAAGTTGTACTACTACTAAAGTTGACACTTATTTTGGAACAGATGCAACTAAAGAAAAAAACGATCCATGCAGTCCCTAGCCCTTGAACTATGAACCCTGACCAGGCTTCAATTTGCTGGCAACGTTCGAGCTTCCTAATAAATGAAGTTTGCAACCTTTTGACCATCGGATCATTTTGTGCAGTTTCACGAAAATCGAGATGAGCGTCCCTGTGGCAAAGAAATTGAACAAGCGTGATTAGAATAAGATTACTGGGACTAGTTGATGAGACATAAACTCATCACAAATACAGTACGTAGAAGCCAGTAGAGGTATGTGCGGGGCAAAGAAGTAGAGAAATATCCACAGGGAGTGATGTGGGCAGCTGGAGCAGTGGTGCAAGCCAGCTGTAAAGGGAGTTGTACCTGAGGGACGTAGCTCAACCTTGAGGAGGGCGGCGGGAGGCGGCAACTGCCCACGTCGCGGCAGTGAGCAAGGGACGAAGGCAACCTCACCGGCTTTGTGAGAGAACGGTGGGGACCCCTGATCGGGACGTGCCGACAGTGGTTTTTCGCCGTCGGCGACGGCCACTGCATCTACACTAAGCATCCACCCCTTCCCCAAGCGGACGTGATCCGCCGGGATGTTAGAGATGTGACCACAGTCGTTTTGTGCGAGAGAGTGTGAAGAGAGCAACCCCAGCAAGCAACCGTGTAGGCTGGCCCGTCCTGACTATGTATATAGTGGAGCGGTTTCCTTTTCTCTCCATATGAACCTATCATATTGCGTACGTGCCACTGAAGAAAAAAAAACTTTATTTATAAATGACGTGGCACCTACTACTCGTTCTCCTATAACCTTGCGCTTGGCATCTCCAAGATATTAACCTTGTGATTGGCTCTTCGCCTCTTCGGGAAGTCGAGCAATAATGGTAGTGTAGTATATATCGTTCTGGCTATATGAGACCGAATGAATTGCTGCACGTCCACCACGTGGGCGAGGGTTGAGGGGGCGAGGGAGAGTGCTACATACAGAGCAAAATGAGTGAATCTACACTCTAAAATATGTCTATATACATCAGTGTTTGGAGTATGTACTAGTAGTTCATATTAAAATCTACTAAAGGACATATATATTCCAAACAATATGATAGTATAATCTCTATAACCAAGGTAGTAGGGACGAGGAGTAAACGGAGGGAGTAGTAAAATTTTCTCCTCGGGCTGCGAGCCACCACGCGCGTGGGCGAGGGAGCGGGCGTAAGGCGTGGTAAGCAAGCTTCACCTCATCGTGTGAGCCACCGCGCCCGTGTGCGGGCGAGACGGCGTACAAAGCAAGCTTCTCCTCGTTCTGCAAGTTGATGGGACACATCAAAAGTACTCCAGTGTATAGAGCCTTTCCTCTAAGGTAGGCCCCACATGGTTTGCCTCTTTTTTCAATTTAACATAACGCGTCAAGTCGCAATTTGTTTGTTCACCCGTGGTAGATGATCCTCCCTCCACCAAGTGGACAACCAGTACACGTGCCAAATTACCACGTGGGCTGCCTTTTTCGTACAGAAATGAGCTCCACCGTGTACCAGCGCTGGTGTGGTTGGGAAAGAGACGGGAGTACGTGCACCCTGCATGCACCTCTTCTCTTCGTGCATGTCCCCCACCTACGTGGGGTGTGTGTGAGAGATACAAACCGCGTTCGTGAGTGTTTTTTGTTTTGGGGTGGGGGTTGATTTCGTGAATTATTTGTGGGAATATGTGTCGATGACATCTCAAACAAAATTTTGCATGCAATGCGTGTGAAATGGAGGCCTATCCATATCATACATAGAGGGTCGGGCAATCCATGAGAAGAGAGGGAGGGGTCATAGCTATCGATAGAGTTAAAGAGAGGATCAAGTGGGTGGGTGCGAGATCGATGAAGAGAGCCATCGAAATTGTTTGTGTGTACAAGTCAAAGATATAGGGCGACTAGCCTACCGGAATGTTAGAGGGCACACGTCAAGTTTGTGTGTGGCAGGGAGACATGACTAGAGCACTCGATGTATCGGTGTGTGTGGGGGGAGGGGGTGGTGGGAGGGGTTGGCAGAGGCCTAACTATAGAGGTAGAACGACTCGTATATGTGTTGAGAAGGAGAGACCCAGCTATGTTGTCGGTGTCAAAACCGGCGGATCTCCGGTAGGGGGTCCCGAACTGTGCGTCTAGGCCGGATGGTAACAGGAGGCAGGGGACACAATGTCTTACCCAGGTTCGGGCCCTCTTGATGGAGGTAATACAAGAGTAGATCTACCACGAGATCAGAGAGGCTAAACCCTAGAAGCTAGCCTATGGTATGATTGTATGTTGTGGTTGTTGTGTCCTACGGACTAAAACCCTCCAGTTTATATAGACACTGAAGAGGGTTAGGGTTACACAAGGTCGGTTACAAAGGAGGAGATATCCATATCCGTATTGCCTAGCTTGCCTTCCACGCCAAGTAGAGTCCCATCCGGACACGAGACAAAGTCTTCAATCTTGCATCTTCATAGTCCAACAGTCCGGCCAAAGGATATAGTACGGCTGTCCGGAGACCCCCTAATCCAGGACTCCCTCAGTAGCCCCTGAACCAGGCTTCAATGATGATGAGTCCGATGCGCAGTATTGTCTTCGGCATTGCAAGGCGGGTTCCTCCTCCGAATACACCATGGAAGATTTTGAATATAAGGATAGTGTCCGACCCTTCAAAATAAGTTCCACATACCACCGTAGAGAGAATAATATTTTCGCAAATCTAATTTGCTGACCTGTTTTAGCAACAGGACATTACGTCACGGCCCGGTGATTATTCGAATCGTTTCCTTTAACTAGCCCCGCACATAATGCGAGGCAGTTTTTTGACACGCCTTGTTAAAGCAGAGATTGTGTCCCCTTATCATAGGATTCTCATCAATACGGGCATGGGTAACCCAACTGCGCCATCTTTTACGGCGCTTGTGGGATAAGCGAGTTTTACCAGGCTAGTGGGGGGCGCATAGTTTCGTCCACCCATATAAAGGGATAAGGATTCACCTTTTCATCCACGCCTTCTTCCTCCCTTGCTCATCCGTTTTCGCACACTCGAGCTCTAGCGCCCAAGTCCGCACTTCCCACCTCAACCTTCTCCAACCATGTTCGGAGTGGGAGGCAGGTGGATGGTCTCGTCCATCACGGATGGAGACATCAAGAAGCTGAGGAGAGCCGGATACCTGCCCGACGACATCGCGCACCGGCTCCCAGATGAGGGGCAGCTCATCCCCACCCCCAGGCCCCATGAGAGGGTAGTGTTCCTCACCCATTTCCTCCACGGACTGGGATTCCCTCTCCACCCATTCGTCTGGGGGATCATGTTCTATTACGGCCTGGATTTCCACGATCTGGCCCCGAACTTCATCCTCAACATCTCGGCGTTTATCGTTTTGTGCGAGGCCTTCCTCCGCATCAAGCCCCACTTCGGTTTATGGATGAAGACCTTCAGTGTCAAGCCGAAGGTTGTGGGCAGTCGCCAGGCGGAGTGCGGAGGCTCCATGGTGGGAAAGATGCCCAATGTTACATGGCTCGAGGGCTCCTTTGTGGAAACCATAAAGGGGTGGCAATCGGGGTGGTTCTACATCACCGAGCCGCATGACCCTGCATGGGCAGCGGCCCCCGAGTTCCGATCTGGCATCCCCATGCGGCTCACCTCATGGAAAGAGAAGGGCCTATCCTGGGGTAGTTCGGGAGAGCTGACCGGACTCCAAACATGTATTCAAAACATGGTGAGCAAGAAGCTCAAACTTGTCAACGTAGTGCAAGTCATGCTCCACCGCCGGATCCTCCCGTGCCAACAACGGGACTTCAACTTGTGGGAGTTTGACCACGCGCAACACCAAACTCCGAACAGGCTCTTCGACACAACTCACGAAGATGCCTGGAGGGTGCTGTTCAAAAGTGTCGAGGTCCCTCCTCCCATTACTGAGGATCGAGGATTCAGCGCGAAGCACCAAGCCAGTGCGGTAAGCTGCTTTACCTTTCACAGGATACTTATCTTTTATAGATTGACTCCATGCGGGATCTAAACTCCCGTACCTTTGACAGGACTGGCAGGCGACGGCCGGACAGATCGACTGTCTGGCTCCTTTGCCCGAAGGCCCAGCGGACGCTCTTCTAGCGAAGATGCCGACTCCGGCTCCTTATACGGTGCCGGAGAAGACCAAGAAGGCCAAGGGAACCCGAAAGAGTTCCCGATGCCAGGCGTCGTCGGACTCTCCGTCCGATGACTCTGTGGCGCACTCCTCCCCCGAAGACGAGGAATAAGAAGAAGATGCTCCCCCTCCTGCTGGGGGAGATAAGAAAAGGAGGGCCGCCCCAACTAGGGGGGCCGAAGGGTCCAAGAAGGGAAGGACTCTCCTTCCGGACAGTTCCACCGCCACCGACGAAGGCGAAGACGAGTGGTTGCCCAGGGCCAAGCCCCTGGGGAGATCGTAAGTATTCGGATACCAGAGTAACTCATAGCATTCCTTTGTCGCACTGCTTTCCCTACCGCCGAACATAATTATGCAGGCCGCCATGAGCCAGTATCGATGTATCATCGGACGGCTCCCTGGGCTCGTCGGACATGGATAGCGATCCAGTCCCGACCGCCACCTCCCCTCATCCTGCTGACGACGCCGAGGTGTTGTCTCAAGAGGCACCAGGTCAAGGGGAGACAGTCCCGGAGTCGCCTCAAGGCGACCTTCCGGACTCCGGGAGCCGAGCGGACGGGGCCCCTGAGAGCTCCGAGTTAGGCCCTCAGCCGAACACCGCGCTGGAACCTCCAGTGATTCCGGGCTCAGGGAGGCGGCCTCCTTCCAAGAGGGGCAAGACACTTGTGCCGGTTACCTCTGTCCATCCAGAGGCGCCGGACAATCTGCTGGAAGCGCTTCGCAGTGCTTCCATCGACAAGGAGCACCGTACTATTATGAGTGTGGTGGTCCAGAAGGTTCAGTCCGCCAAGAGCAGATTGACTGAAGCTTGTGCCAGCCTTCTAACAGGCTTTGAGGTAAGTGTTTTTAAAATATAGGAAAAATATTACCACATAGACAGTAGCCCCTGATGCTTTGTTCGGTGTTCACAAAGAAAAGCCGAACAGAGGATCAAATAATATCGCAGGAGTCTAATATAAGTATGTCAATATGCGTATGCAGGCCTCGCTGCTGGCGTCTGCGGCACTGACTGCGGAGGTCGCCGTACTGAAGCAGGACCTCGAGGGGTCCAAGAAAGAGCTCGGCCTTGCTAGGAGGCAGCTCAAGGAGAACAAGGGTAAGTAATACCCTGTCTATAGATATGTATATATAAAAGAAGACGCGATTGCAAAATGACAGGATCATCGTATATTTGCCAGGGGCCATGACCGAGGTGGCGACCCTGAAGCAAGCGCTAACCAAGGCCGAAGATAAAGAGTCCAAGGAGCGCACCGAGTGGGAAAAACAGGAGGCTCAGGTGGGCGAGGTGCAGCAAGAGCTCCAGGCTCTCATGACGAAGTATGAGGCATTGGAGCTTGACTCGAAGACGCGAGAGTCTGAGCTTGCCGCGACCCTCTAGAGCACAAAAAGTGCCAAGGCTGAAGCCCAAAAGGCCCTCTAGGAGATCGACGCAATGAAGAAGATAACGGCGGGTAAGGCATTCTATATGCAGAGCAAGCATGTAAAAGTAAATTACCGATTACTTACCCGGATTCGGAGCTCTCCAGGAGCATTCACAGATTTGCCCCGCAGCGTGTCGGATGCCGCACAATTTTACCAGGCCGAGGAGGGAAGCTCAACGGAGAAGCTGTTCTGGTCTCAGTATACTGGGATCGAACACCCGATGCCTCTGAGCGACCAGCTAAAGCAGCTGGTCGAGTTGCACAAGGCGGCCAAACAGGCCATCAAGGGCCTTATAGTCCGGCTATGGCCTGGTGACGCCCTTCCGAATAGCTACTTCGGCCTGGTGAGGTGGCTTGTAGATGCCTGCCCACGGCTGGAGGTCGTCAAGTGGTCCGTCTGCATCGAAGGTGCCCGCGGGGCTTTCGCCCGTGTGAAGGTGCAGTGGGTCAAGCTAGACGCCGTGAAGCTGATCAAGAAGGGCTGCCGCAGGGGAAGGAGCATCGCACCCTCGAAATTTATTATGAGGGTGTCCTGAAGGGTGCCCATCTTGTGGCGGATGAATGTTCAAAGGATGTAATATTTGAGTAAACTTGCTCGTGTGATCCTGTATGATGAAAACTTGTTTCATATGCGCTATGCAACGCTTGTGTGAATTTAAAATATTACCTTCTTTTTGGCCGTTTATCCAATCTGAGAGATGGCTAGTCCTCGGCTTCTGCCCCCATGCCATGAGTGCTAGGGTGTTTGGGATAAACCTGAGCACTCTTGTTCCCATGTTTGGGTCCTTCGAGGGAGGTGCTCAGCACAACGAACAAGGCAACCGGACTAATAATGCTTTATCACTCTCACTTAGCCATAGAATTCTATAATTTTAAATTTCGGTGAAGCCCCTGGTATTCGGAAGGCCGAATTCGGGGCGCGATACACGCCTTTAAGCCGGACAGGGCCGGCCCCTCGCCCTAAGCGGCATAAGTCTTTAGGAACTGGAAAACCTCGCCGAACAGCGACCAGTCTCTCGCCTTATCATGACAGTCAGTTTTAGCTTTCTCTACTGAGGTGCTAAGCTCGACAGAACCGGGGCACAATCGCAGCAGTTCTCCTAGCGCTACCTTAGCCGATAGAGCGGAACGTAAGGTACCAAAACATAGGAGCTGGGCAAACCCAACATTTGACCAAAGACATGATTCGGAGCTGATGCATATAATGCTATAAGTTCGGGGTGCCGCATTTGTGAAACTGTTTAGACTTTTCACACCATATTGTGGGGTGCTTGAGCCCCTGGCGTATGGACCGTACCAAAGAGTACGGGTGCTAAATGTCATAACTGAACATATGTATTGAAAAAGAAATGAATAGAGAATGCAATAATAAGCTGAAGCTAAGCATTGTTTATTCAAAAAGGTGTGTTAAAGCAGAATGATACAGATAGTGCGATAAGAAAAGAGTAGGACTATGTCCCTTCCAAGGGCAAGCTGAGGAATGATATTAAATCGAATATTTCGCTCGTTACTATAATCCACCTGGGAATTCCGTGGTATGACGTAGCTGTCTGCCTCCTTGGTTGCTGCATCATGTGTTCGGCAATAGTGCTGCAGGACAGTGTTTCCAGAGATTAAGGTCCTGAAAAAAGAGAAAAATAACCAAACGGGAAGCCCCTAGTGCGGTTTAAGCCACGTCTTGGGGCATGCCACAGTTGTGCCCCCTCCCCACCTGTGCCCATGGTATTTTTAATGCGTAATATGTACGCGTGGCACGAGTTTCGTCGTTGTGCTGGGATTGGGGTGTCCGCCATATTGCTACGCGAGCTCAGATCGTGCCAGGCAGTCTATTCGCCGATTGCTCCGAGCGCGCTTGAAGGTGTTCGGGCTTTGAAGCGCCGAACTGGTTGATTGCCTTGAGAGGCTGCTTTGCGCTTCTGCTGTGAGGGCCGCGGTATGCTCCTCTGTTCGGAGAGAGTGCTCTGTGTATCCATTGACTGTAATAACTCCGCGAGGTCCTGGCATCTTGAGCTTGAGGTACACATAATGCGGTACCGCATTGAATCTAGCAAATGCGGTTCTCCCGAACAGCGCGTGATAACCACTACGGAATGGGACTATATCGAAGATTAACTCTTTGCTTCGGAAGTTATTCGGGGATCCGAAGACCACTTCCAGTGTAATTGAGCCTGTGCAATGGGCCTCTACACCTGGAATGACGCCTTTAAAGGTCGTTTTTGTGGGTTTGATCCTTGAGGGGTCTATACCCATTTTGCGCACTGTGTCCTGATAAAGCAGGTTCAGGCTGCTGCCGCCATCCATAAGGACTCGAGTGAGGTGAAATCCGTCAATGATTGGGTCTAGGACCAGTGCGGCGAATCTGCCATGACGGATACTAGTGGGGTGGTCCCTGCGACCGAAGGTGATCAGACAGGAGGACCAAGGGTTGAACTTTGGGGCGACTGGCTCCAACGCATGTACGTCCCTGAGTGCACGCTTCTGCTCCCTCTTGGGGATGTGGGTTGCGTATATCATGTTCACCCTCCGCATTTGTGGGGGAAACCTCTTCTGTCCTCCGGTGTGTGGCTGCCGGGATTCCCCCTTGTCATCGCTATGCGGCCCCTTGTCCTTGTTTTCGGCAATTAACTTGTCGGCCTGCCTGAACACCCAACAATCCCTGTTGGTGTGATTGGCTAGCTTGTCTGGGGTGCCGTGTATTTGACACGAGCGATCGAGTATACGGTCCAAGCTGGACGGACCCGGCGTACTTTGTTTGAATGGCTTTTTCCGCTGACCGGGTTTAGAGCCTTTGAATCCGGCATTGACTGCCGTATCCTCGGTATTTTCGCTGTTAATGCGGCGCTTATGTTTGTTGCGACGTGACCTGCTATTGCCGTCCTTGGTATCCGAGGTACCATGGTTCTTTGATATGTTATTACTGCGAGCCAACCAGCTGTCTTGTCCCGCACAAAAGCGGGTCATGAGCGTTGTGAGAGCTGCCATAGATTTTGGCTTTTCCTGACCAAGGTGCCGGGCTAGCCACTCGTCTCGGATGTTGTGTTTGAAAGCCGCTAAGGCCTCTGCATCCGGACAGTCGACGATTTGATTTTTCTTTGTAAGGAACCGAGTCCAGAATTGTCTGGCCGACTCTTCTGGCTGCTGAATTATGTGGCTCAAGTCATCGGCGTCTGGTGGTCGCACATAAGTGCCCTGAAAGTTGTCGAGGAATGCGGCTTCCAGATCTTCCCAACAGCTAATGGAGTCTGCTGGCAAGCTGTTAAGCCAATGCCGCACTGGTCCTTTGAGCTATAGTGGGAGGTATTTGATGGCGTGTAAGTCATCACCGCGGGCCATGTGGATGTGAAGGAGGAAATCCTCGATCTGTACCGCAGGATCAGTAGTGCCATCGAATGATTCAATATTTATAGGTTTGAAACCTTCTGGGATTTGATGATCCATTACTTCGTCTGTGAAGCATAAAGGGTGTGCGGCACCTCTGTACTGGGCTATATCGTGACGCAGCTCGAATGGGTCTTGCCCGCTGTGTTCGGCCCGGCCGGATTTACTTTTACTGTATCCGGCGTGACGTTTATCGTCTCGCATGGTGGCGCGCCCTTGTGATCCGTAGATGGATCTTGCATGCTTTGCTTTGTCCTCCAATATGTCTCGTGGGTCTGGCGTATCTCCGCATGCCTTTTTTATTTGAATGGCGTCGGAGTGCGGGCTGAGTTTTTGGCTGGAATGCCTCTCCTATCGCGGCCACGAGGTGGCCGATCAGCCGCGTCATACGCTTCTTCCTCCAGTCGGGGTGGCAACCTGCATTTTGGGTAACTCTTGGAGGGGCGCTCGAGTTTATATTCCTCGGTCGCGAGGACTTCAGTCCATCTGTCAGCTAGCAGATCTTGATCAGCTTGAAGCTGCTGCTGCTTTTTCTTCAGGCTATTTGCCGTGGCCATGAGCCAGCATTTGAAGCGCTCTTGTTCGACGGGATCCTCTGGCACAGCGAATTCGTCATCGCCGAGGCTTGCCTCGTCTTTGGAGGGGGCATGTAATTATCATCCTCCTCTTCTCCATCTGCCGCTCTCTCAGGAGGGCTGGCTCCTCCATCCTCCTGCTCTAAATCTTGCTGGAGGGGATTGTTGTTGTCTTCACCACTATCCGGAGTATTATTATCTCATGTGCCGGTATCACCACTTTTGCTTTGGTGGGACTTAGAGCGGCGCCGCTGACGTCGGTGCTTGGGTTGCTTCTTGGAGGGGTCATCCTCCACTATCTCATCGCCATTGTCTTCTTTGGGTGTATCCACCATGTATATGTCATATGACGAGGTGGCTGTCAGTGCCCTGTAGGCAGTGGTTCCTCTTTGTCTCCCGCATCATCGTCCATACCGTCGATGTCTTCGGAGTCGAAGTCGAGCATGTCAGTTAAGTCATCGACAGTGGCTACTAAGTGGGTGGTGGGTGGGTCGCAAATTTCTTCGTCATCCGTATCCCAGTCTTGCCAGACATAGTTCGGCCAGGATCCTCCTGACAAGGAGAGAGACCTTAATGAGTTTAGTATGTCGCCAAAGGGCGAGTGCAGAAAAATATGCGTGGAGGTAAACTCCATGATCGGCGCCCAATCGGATTCGAAAGGAACGAGCGCGGGCGGTTCGGAGTCCATGGCCGGAGAAGGATCCGGCAGTTTATCAACATGGCTCTTGAGGGAGATAGGTCGACATCCATACATAACTGAAGGACGGGAAATATGATGGGAGAAAGAGAGAGAGAGGAGGGAGAGAGGGAGGGAGAGGGAGGGAGACGGGTAGAGTGCTGGACGGGTGATGGAGTTGCTTCTCGAAGATGGTGGGAGAGGCCTACTAGACAAACTGAGGGTGGAACTGCAATGTTATCAATAAGAGTGGGGATGTGTTTCTGTGTGTGCCTGTGCATGATAGATCTGTCGGGACGCATCCATGGATGATGAGTGTGTTTGGTAAGCAAACCTAACTAGATCGGTAGATCAATTGTTGTTTGTTGGAGGAAGGGAGAGACACAACTAATGAGGTAGATCGATTGACGTGTGGGTAAAAACGAGTTATAAGGACCTAGCTAGCTATATGTATAGCGAGAGAACGGTTGGTGTACGTCCATTTGTTAGAGGCAAATAAGGCCTAGCAAGACGGATAGACAGAGAGAATGGAGCTAGGAGGTGGTGCGAGAGGCCCAACTACTAGCTAGATAGGGGGGAGTGTGCAGTTGTGAGAGCGATGAAAAGAGGGGCGAGAGTTTACACGTGTGTCTGACCGTATGAGAGACACGAGGCAAGGACACATAAAGGAGGAGATTGAAGGTGTGTTTGTATGTTGTAGGCAGGCACCGCTAGAGAGGTTTATCGATCGGTGTGTGTCGGAAAGGAGTTGTGGAGACTCTGGGAGAACGACCTAAAGAAAAAAATGAATGTGCCAGGTGGATAGAATGCCGAGGGAGGTGGAGGGCGAGGAGGGCATGTGCATGCACGAGAGAAAGTTAGTGGTAGCTACAAAGGTTAGAGGATTGTGTGGGTGTAAGAGACTAACAAAGATCATAATTTGGTATGAAAGCGGATTCATATATTTGAATAGGAGATCATAGTGTTTTAAACATTGCATGCATGAATATAGCGGTGATACATGTGTTGTGCACATGTTATACCATAATGTGATAATGCATGGCGTTTGCAAATCATAGCTAAATGTCGAACAATCTAAACCATACTATACATCAAACAATCTCACATTTTATTTGAATTTGTGATAATGTGTGGCGTTCGCAGCTTACAACTAAATATCAAACAATCTAAACAATACTATATATCGAACATTCACACATTTTATTTGAATTTGTGGTAATGTGTGGTGTTTGCAACTCACATCTAAATACTTGTAGGCGTAGGGGCGGGGCACCATACATAATGTGATAAAAACATTATACATATGAGACATGGTTTAGATTATGAAGATCTAGCTAGAGCTAGAAATGTAATGTGATTTGAAATCAAAATAAAGTGGATTCAAAAAATCTAGTTGGAGTTCATATAGGAGTACACATAGTTCATATGTAACTCGAGACTAATCATGTGGTGTGCTGTGAAGATAATACACAAACGATGGTTGAACTTGAAAATAATGATGATTGTAGATCTTATTAAAAGAGAGAAACGAATTCAAATGCTTTGACTTCACAACAATCATTACTGTAGATCTTATTCAAATAGAGAAACGAGTTCAAATTTAGTTCATATTGAAGCGGTAGTATATATGTTTGGAATGCACTAAAACGTTCATTTGAGTAGTAGGTTGCATGCATTATACACGTAGCGAAATATTTTAATTGAACATAACATGAATTCAAAGTTTTGAATGACATTTGTAGGGCGCATTGATTTGGGATAGTACACGTTAGGCTTGTCCGGAAATTTCAACCCGCGCCTTGTTAGCCCGAAATATTTAAGATATATCTTTGTCTCGTTGTGCTCTGACAACTCCCTCCATCTCAACCCGTGCCTTCCTTTCCAAAATTACAACGAGCGCGAAAACTCCCACCTCCTATGAAATCCAGACACGCGAAATTCCCGTGGTACCCCTGAACTGAAAGAACCGCCTCAAATCGGTGGGGGTACTTTCGTAACTTACCCCACATTTCGGACAAGCGCGTCTCTAAGCCATGGTTCCCCACTGCCATCCCATCCGCCCACCCATTCGTACACCGAGGCCGCAAAAACCCACGACGAAACCCCACACCCTGCTCCGTCCGCCACCCATCCGGAGCCTCTTCCCCGATGACGTCGTCCACAGCAACACCTCGACGTCCCTCACCCACTGTACTGGATGAGGATCCGTCATCGATCTCATCGTCCCGCCGGTTCAGCCACCCCGTCCTCCACCTCCAAGGAGCTGCCCCGACATTCCCCTCGTCTTTCACGGCACCTCCATTCCCACACCGCCGTCTTCACCTGCACCGCCGGAAGAGCATCATCATCACCGTTTCCTCGGATGAAGTTGCGGTCTAATCGGTGCCACCAAAGAGGTTGTACACTAATCGCCGCATTTTCTTCTTGATTCGATCTCACGGTGCTGCCAGCGCTCGGTCCCAAGACGACACGTCGCGGCTCCATCCAAGGCGGCGTCGCCGGCCACTTCCTCCACGGTGTCACTCCCTCGGTGGCGACGTCCACATCAGTAGGACCTGCTGCTGCTTTAGCTCTCACTCGAGCTGCTGCTCTGCTCTTGCTCCCAGTCCCCTGCCTGGTCTGATCTTGCTATTGCTCTTGCTCGCGCTGCTTCTATTGCTCTTGCTCTTTCTTGCGATGCTGCTCCGATTTAGCTACACTTCAGTCGACTGAATCGACTTTTGGGTCAGTCGATTTTCAGGTGGTGGGGGGGCTCGCCGGGGTGAAGGAAGAACCAGCCGCAGCGGGGAGGGGGGCTCGCTGGAGAGATACCCCACTATCTATCTTAGGGTTCAGGATGGGGGCTGTGGTCGCCGGCGGTGGCAGGGCGTTGGCGGGGCGGTGGCGTGGGGATCACCGGAGAAAAAGCTCGGCACGGGGTGGCCTAGAGGGATGGCCGGGGCGGCGGCGGACCGGCGGTGGGGAGTATTTTCGGGGCGGGCGGGGCGGCGCACCGCCGGCCGCTGGCGGCGGGGGGCTGCTGTTTGGATGGCTCAGGGGGGTGGAGGTTGAAGATGAACCGCAGGCTCTTGATTTCGTATCCAACAGCTGCAAAATCGACTGACCAGAGATGAAAAAGATAGTCGACCGACGTGTAGCCTCACCTTGCTAGTGCATTCAGTTTCGACAGCAAAATTCAGTTTCGACAGTTAAGTTCAGTTTCGACAGTTAAGTTCAGTTTCGACAGTTAAGTTTAGAGATAAGCAGGTGATGTATTTTACATCTAGCACTTTGTGGTTATGTATTTTACGTCATGTATTGGAGATGCTATTAGAATTCCACTCAGGTTAACGTTGTTCGTTGTCTCTCTTGTCCTGCTTCAGCCTCGGCGTCGTACAACTCACCGGAGCTGCTCCAACGACGAAACCCTCCATCACAGCAGAGCAGTACCTCGGGCTCCATCTCCAGACGCCTAAGATCTTCTTCCCCTCCTCCGACAGCCAAGTCAGCTGGAGCATCCTCACCGGCCAACCCAATCATGCTGAGATCGACATGGCTTCGCCAAAGAGGTTCTACACTTGTTGCATCTCTTTTTTACTCTACATGTTATATATATTGTCCACTGAGCACACGGATTTGTTCCTTTAGTGTCTCCTTGAAAGAAAAAATGTAGGAATTTTAATTTTCACTTGTCCTCCTTTTTAAATCCCTATTCATGAAGCACAAGACTAAGAGTAGCATAATAGCGTTATAACCGTACATTTTCTTGTGGTTTGACTTAATGTCACCATGCTTTTTGCATCCTGTGATCTTCCAATTGTTGTGAATCAAACACCCAGATTGGCAGAAATCCTGTGTTTTTAAATTCTCTGTTTTGCACGTGCATTCCTATCCTATTCCTGTCTATTTCCTATCCCTGCATTGTTGGAATCCTCCAATTCAAACGAGCCCTTACAGAATTACTTCTCTTATAGATAGTTGTCAAAGAAAACCTTGCGTGGTTTGTCCCGCTCCTGCTGCGCCGTCGTCCACCCCAGCTCAGCTGCTCCAATGACAGAAGGGTCCAGCACAGCAGGGATCCGGCCTCCAGACTGTCTTTCGCCGCCTCAGATCTTCTTCCCCGCCACTGGAAGCCATGAAAACTGCACTACCATCATCAACCGAGTAGATGACCTCGAGGACTACACGGGTCCGCAAGAGAGGTCTCACTCTTTCGTGTCTGCTTACATTATGCATTGCTTAATATTACATGCTACTTTATCGTCCTATTCACCGATTAGACTCTGAGTCAGCTCCAAACTAATGGTCAAACTTGAGTTTTCAAATGGTTGTGGGGTACATATCGGGGCCGCTATCAATAGTATCTATCTACTATCTGGTTAATCTCCAGTGTCTACTATGAGTTTCATGTTGGGTGGGAAACAAATAGTAAAGAAGCCATTATCTGCCTGCTATTATTGGTTTTGGGTCTATCCATAGGTTGCTACCATCACTCTGGATTTCTGCATGCACTCCTTACATAATCTCACTATGTTTTATTCCTATGCATGACCATTATTGTAAACAATGGAACTGAACATGTAGAGCAAAAGAGACGAGCCTTGCGTGGCAATAAAATTTCATGCAGACGTCGCTCCATGGCAGGCGCAAAGGCAAGCCCCC